>NC_056739.1:317933235-317956554 GCF_019279795.1 Protopterus annectens
AATCAGATGCTTTACTCTTCCAGCATGCATCCTAGGCATATTTTTCGTAATATAGTGGATAACCATGTTACACATATATTGAAGCTATGCACCAGAGATGAAATCTTTATAAGTGAACAAGGGAAGTTGGTTGACAACTTTAAAGAAAGAGGCTATAGTGATAAGGCAATAGGAATGGATGCAGTGTAAGCGATGGAATTAAAGACATGGAAAGGATGACCCTACTATTCGAAATGTCAAGATCATGAGGTAATAAGACCCAGAGCCATGACAAATACATTTAGAGATACACTTACTTATAGCACTGATAATTTGATTTTATGTGATGTCTTCAGGAAGTACTGGCCAATACTAACATCAGATCTCAAGATTAGAGAGACTGTTGGCAATACTCCAAGCTTTGCTTTTAAAAATAAAAGAAAATCTGAAAAGATTGCTATGCCAAAAGGATGGCATTTATAGCAAGGGGACATCTTTTGAATATACACGCAAAGGTACTTGCAAATCCGGCTTTTGTAAAGTCTGTCATTTGATCTATGCAAGTAATGTCTTTAGGCATCCTAAAACAGGAAAATGTTATAGTTTACAGGGTCATGCCACTTGTACCATCAAAAATGTTAAATATATTGCTATGTGTTCCATCTGCTGTGCTTACTATGTGGGAAAAATGAATAGAATGATGAAGGAACACATTTTATGTCACTTGTCTGATATAAAGAATAAAGTAGAAACAAATACTTTATATTCGCATGTGAAAAATAATAGTACCTATTCGTTTAAGTTTATGGTCCTTTCTGTTATAAGAGAAACAAAAAGAGGAGGTGATTTATGTAATAAAACAGAAATAGAAGAGATTAAATGGATACTGGACCTGAGGGCTGCTTACCCACCAGGACTGAATGGATTAATAATGCTGAAACCAATCCTGAAAGAACAGAGTCTGAAAAGGAAAGACTTCAATGGTTGAAGGTGTATTGCCACTGAGCCACCTGATTGGAATAAGGGAGTGATGTAATGGATGGCAGGAAAATAATTGGATCTCATAGGTTCTCGAACTAAAGAAGATAGGAAATGATGCAATGGATGGCATGATTATTACTGGTTCTTTTAAGTTTTTAAACAATACTGTCAGGCATAGAAAATAGGATCTGAAGAAGGCTACGGCCAAAAGCACTTGTCCTTTTCACCTAAATTTGGCTTTGACATTAATAAAGTTTTTATTTGTGGTCTGTGTATGGTGGTACACACATTCTTTCAGCTTTTAAGTAATATTTTGGCTTGGACTACCTTTGGTGGTGTGACTTTCTTGTTTTGAAGTAACTTACTTCACTAGATGGGTAGCCACTTGCTCACCAACAGAACACATACTGTCAAGATTGGTGACTCCACCTGTACCAGTAGGCCCGTCACCAGTGGCATACCACAGGGATCTGTGCTGGGCCCTTTACTGTTTGGAATCTATTTCTCAGAAGTCCAGGCTAAAGTAGAGAGCCTTTGACTTACCAAGTTTGCTGACTATTGTCAGATGGGTGCAATCACGGAGTCCCCCAATGATGTTAACATATTACAGGAGGCCCTAGCACAGCCCAATGACTGGAGCCAATGCCGTGGTCTAAAACTAAATAAAAATTAGTGCATTATTATTCCTTTTGGTAAAGTGGAATTCCCTGATGATTGCAATATTGAGATAAACCTCCTAAGTTCAAACCCAGTGGTGTGAGATCTGGGAACACAGATAGATAGAAGTCTGAACTTTGACAACCAAGTTTCCACAGTGGTAAGGAAAGCCTTCTACATTGTGCACCTCATAAGTAAGGACATTGCATCCAAGTCTAAGGATGTTATAACTCCACTTTACTTGACCCTTATCAGACCATTAACAGAATACAATGTTCCATTCTGCATTGTACCTCACCAAACATCTGCAGCAGCTGTACAGACATCAGAAGTTTCTCATCAAGAAAATACAGGTCCTCCAAATCATGACTTGCATAGATAGACTAAAAGCCCTGTCATTGTAGTCTGTATCATATAGGCTGCTGATAGGCAACTTGTGCTTGGCCTACAGGGCAGTCTCTGATCCTGCCCTGATAGATATGCTGCACATCTTCAAGCCAAATGGGATCTAGGGAACTAAACCTAGCCTGTGACATGAACAGAACATGCTGGAGAGAGAAAGAGACATCTCCCAGAGATTGCTGCTACTCTGGAATAAACTTCCAATTCACATACGCAGAGCTTCTCACTGACCCTATTCAAGCACAACCAGAAAATGGATGGTAGACTGCAAATTCCCTGCAGGGTGGCCACCCATATCCCTCATGGACAATGGTAGTCAGTGTTTATCATTGACTCGCTGTATGAATTATGTCCATCTAACCGAGGACAATTGAGGCAACTTGGCATTAACATGGCTAGGCTTGTACGGGTTCTAGGGCTGCTAACCTAGTAACATGTTATGAACCTATAAGACAAAAGTGTTAATCGCAGTAAAGCTTCTTTAAATGCATACTGATTCAAGGTGATTTAGTTTTAAGATTTGAAGGAATTTAATGTGCAAAGTTTGGAATTTCCTGACAGAAGCTAAGGTTCACTCTTCTGCCTGAATCACAATCTGCTCTCAAGCCCCTCCATTTACGAATTGCTCTGTCTCTTTGAACTTTTTTTTTTTAAGCCACACATCAATGTATTTTTGGAATGTCAGAACATGACTGTAACTATGTCTGCAAGATGCAGATGGCACAGAATTTGGAAGCCAAAATAGAATACCAGATTGCATTTCCAGATCTGTGTACAGCAAGAATGTTTCTTTTTGAAGTCTGAAATACCATACAGGAAGTACAGCCAACACATAAATGAGAATAGCTAAGAAAAAAAAAAAAAAAAAAACTTGATTGACCACAAGGCAAATAAAGCTATAGGCAACCAGTTAAGGTAAGCAATATGACATACAGGAGCAGCCCTAGGTCAACTGGTGCCCTAGGCAAAAGAGTTCCATGGTGCCCCAAACCACATTACCTGGTGCCCCCATCCTGGTCTACCTATACCAAATAAATACTGGAAAAGCACCCCTGCTAGACCGGCCCCTAGGCAGCTGCCTAGTTGGCCTATGCCTAAGGCCGGCTATGATGACATACATATAAAATGTTACATACAAAGTGCAGCTAATACAGAGAGCACACAATGCCCATAGCAGGAAAGAGATTAGCTAATGATACTTAGTATTCAAATGACACCAATTCACAGAAATCAGTGCTAAATCCATAATGCCAAAAGGTTGAATGTAGAAAGATCAAAGTCAAAAAGGCAAATGTCAAAAACCTCACAATAAATATGAATGAAACATAGAATATTGAATGTCAGTGTATATAAAATACTGAAATACTAGATGCCAATGACATTAGTCTATTACTCTTGGCACCAGCGTAAAACTTGACAGTATGAGGTAGTAATCTCCACCAACTACCCTACCCTTGGTCAGATATAAATGAGACAAGGTTTAAGCTTGTCAAGGATAATTCCCAGAGCTGCAACTCATGCCTCTGTTTTCAGTTCAGAATGACTAACAGAACCATTTGTATTAGTGCACAAGCAGTGATTCTAAATTTTTAGACTTTAAAATCTTCTCTGAGGTATAGAAGGCATCATATACCATGTCCCCAATGGATAATGTTGGTGTTGGCGTCATGGATTGTGAGCAGATGCTGCTGTGATGCAAGTCTGAAGCTGAGTTGTTCCAGTCAGGGAATCTACTGGGCACAGGGAATCTCTTGACATTGACCCAAGTGGCTCTACCTCCTTCAAAAGACCTGCCCCTAATGGTATACTCCAGGTTTCAGTCTTTGGGTCCCTCTTTTTTGGCATTTACTTCTTGGGGGTCAAAGCAGATGTTAAAGTTTATGGCTAACCAAGTTTGCAGACAACTGTAAACCTGGTACTGTTATAAACTCCCCAGAGGACACCAAAATTATCTAAGAGGACCTTTCTCAAGTAAATGGCTGGATTTGTTTGACTAAAACTAAATGCCAAGAAATGTGTAATTGTAACTTTCAGCAAGCATGACTCTCATTGTGACTATCACATTGACGTCACACCCCTGAGAGTTGTTTCCACAGTCACTGATCTGGGAACCGTTGACAATGAACTGTCGTTTGATTACCACACATCCACTGTTTAAAGGAAGTCCTTTTTCATCATGTAACTTGTATATAAAAGCATAGCATCCAGGTCCAGGGATATGATCAGTCTACAGTACTTGACTGCCATCAGGCTGACCATTGAATATGATGCCACATCTGGTATGCTTCTGACCTTTCACAGCTAGAAAGACCAGAATGCTTTCTGACTAAACAAATTGAAGGCTTAAATCACAAAAACTTATGCAGATCATCCCCCTTTTACATCGTCTCAGTCAGGCTACTAAGAGGCAACCTGTATCTCATATGTAGAGCTGCAACAGACGCTATCCTATCAGACCTGATACACATTCACAAGTCCAGTGATAGAGTGAACACCCACTCAAGGGATCCTAATCTTTTTGTTAATCTGACGCCCTCTGGGTTATTTGTATGCAAAATATAAGGGCTAAAAACTGCCATGGGAATGTCAGGCTAGGCTTCTTAAAATCACCACAGATCAATAGCCTAGTAAAGTCATATGAACCTATCTGTGTGATCTACTCACCTATTATGTAAACAGACATTCCCTTCTCAAGTCCAGCTATTTTCCCAATTTACATCTGGAACATTTTTACATGTGTGTGCATGGAGGCTTATATCGATGCTGCGAGTGTACATGGAAGCTAACATGGATGCTGTATGTGCAACTGTGCTGCACATAAGGATCATCATGGCATTATCCCTGGCCTCAGCCATTCCCATGTAGTGGTGAAATCCCTCACGTATAACTGGCAGTACTTTTACCACTCCTACCTGACTCTCAGTGGCAGTAGCCTGGGCCTGAACTGTGTCACAATACATCTGCTGTAGAACAATCAAGGCCTTGCATGTCTCTAGCGACTACTGTGGAATATGCCTTCACCTGGCATGTCTCTGTATAGTGTGACAGTGAGTACTGCTATGCCGGAATGGGTAGTCTGTTCAAGAAGAGGTTCAGGCTGTGAAAAGGAAACAGGTGTTGAGGTACATGGTGTTTCCCCAACTGCTGTAATGCCATTTCCTCATTCTGCTGAGTGTGTGCGTCTGCCACAGTCTACAAATTTATCTACATTCATAGAGGTAGAGGGCCCTGCCAGTACACTTTGCGACTGTGTTCTACTATCTAAAGGCTATTTGATGAGACTCAAGGGTATTGCTGCTTAATGCTAGGAATCTAAACAGTAAACTGCACTCCCTGGAAGCACTCACCTTGGAAGATGCTGACATCTGTGCACTAACTGAGAGTTGGTTCAAGATCACAGAGAGTACCCCAGCCATACAAGGCTACAATGCCATTCACACATTCAGACCTCAAAATGAGCATGAAAGAACCAAACGTGGAGGTGTATCCATATTCCTTAAATTCAAATACACCTTGAAACTGGCAAACAGTATGACTCTCTCGAGCTACACCAGGTCAAAAATAACTATGGGCAAAATACCCTACCACATCATTACTAGCTACAGGTCCCTCACCATGAACTAGAAGGACACCACCTACTTGGACTTTCTACAGTTGCTCAGTATACAGACAAACACCTTGGTCATGGGAGATTTCAACTATCCTTCCATTGATTGGGCAACTTACACAAGCCCAAACATGTTTGCTCTGACGTTCCTGGATTTTCTTAATTCAAATGCTCCAGAACAGTTGGTCTGCACCCCCACAAGGGGCTCAAATATCCTAGACCTAGTGCTCACTAACATGGGGGGGGGGCACTGCACTACTCCATGTGTGTTTCCCTCCCTGTTAAAGTCAGAACATAAATCAGTCTTGGTTGAAGTAAAGGAGCAAAAAAAAAAAAACAAAAATGAAATATTTCTCCAAAACGAGCTATAACCTAATAAGCGACGGTATATAAAAAGTTTCATAGGCCCTACTAACACAGCCAACAATGACTCCTGTGCAGAAGCGTGCAAATGTCCTTTATAGCTACTTAAACAAATGTATTGACTTAGCTGCACCTGAAAGGAGTAAAACTAGGTCCTCCCATTAAAACAAGCCACCCTGGTGGATTGTAAGAATAAATAAAGAAGGAAAGAAACTGATATCTAAGAACAAGAGGGAACTTATTCAACAGAGGAAGAATGCCCTCCACAGCTTGAACAAGCAAATCAGATGTCTTGTAAAGTCCTCTAAGGCCAGTTATGATACTAAATTAGCATCCCTAGCTAAAGACAACCATAAGGCATTCTTTAGCTACATCCAAAATCTAAAAGGAAATGCCCATTTATGTGCTGAACTATAGTGGATGATACCAGTCACACTGAACCTTAGGAAATTGCCAACCTGCTAGCTGACAGATTTGGCAATAACTTCACTTCCCTGTCCCCACCAGCCATATCCCAAAGCATTCCTGACACCAGTCCTCTACCAAGTATTTCCAAAAAACAGGTCACACAAGTGCTTTTAAAGGCCAAAAGCATGGTCTGTATGGGACCAGATAAAATCCCAGATTGCTTACTAAGCAATCTAAAAGAACAACTAGTGAAACAACTTGGTACTCTCTTTAACCATAGCCTGAGCACTGTTTGTGTTCCGACAGAGTGGAGAACACAGCAGTAATCCCATTGCACAACGGGGGTCCATCAACCAACCCTGGAAACTATCGACCCATAAGCCTAACCAGCCTTACCTGCAAGGCCATGGAGAGAATCATCATGGACCTTATCAAAAAGGACACAAGCAACCTTCAACCTCTTGACCCGACCCAGTTTGGTTTCATGAAGGATAGATCTTATTAAACCTGGTGGACTTCTGTGGGAAAAGCACAAAGCTGTGGATGAGGTCAAAGCAGTACAAATCGCCTATCCTGATTTGGCCAAGGCTTTTGACACAATCCTCCACTCAGGGATCATTGGCAAACTCTCCCAGGTGGGGATTAACCGACCTGAGGATTAACCCATACATCAAAAGATGGGTAGCCAACTGGCTCACTGACACACACTGCCAAAGTTGGGGAGTCCACCTCCACCAGTTACCAGTGGGGTACCACAAGGGTTTGTGCTGAGCCCTCTACTGTTTGGAATTTATTTCTTTGAGGTCCAGGTAAAAGTAGATGGCCTGTGGCTTACCAAGTTTGCAGATGACTGCAAACTGGGTGCAATTGAGTCCCCCAAGAATGTAAACACATTACAGAAGAGGCTGACACAGACAAATGATTGGTACCAATGTCACAGACTAAAATTAAACACAAAAAAAGCCTCAATTCCTTTTGGCAAAGTAGCAGCCCCTGCTAAGCACCACTTTAAGCTCAAACCCAGTGGTACAAGACTTGAGAACTTAGGTTGATAGCAATCTAAATTTCATTCACCATGTGTCCATACTGGTAAGGAAAGCCTTCTACATTGTGCATCTCATAAATAAGAGCATTGCATCCAAGACTAAGGAGGTTATAACTCCTCTGTACTTGACCCTTATCAGACCACCAGTTGACTACAATGTTCCCTTCTGTATGTATCTCACCAGACACCTGCAGCAACTGGAGAGACCACAGAGGCTTCACACCAAAAGAATCCAGAGCCTCCAAAATGTGAATTGCATGAAAAGTTTCAAAGCTCTGACACTGTACAATGTATCATACAAGCTGCTGAGATATGACCTGTGCCTGGCCTATGAAGCAGCCTCTGACTCTGCCCTAATGGAAATGCTGCACATCCGCAAATCACATGGGACAACAGTCACTTGCCCCAGGGATCTCAACCTAACCTGCAATATTAACAAAACATGTTGGAGAGACAGATATATATCCCATTGATTGCCACTCCTCCAGAATAATCTCCCATTTCATGTGAAGCAGAGCTCCTCAATGACTCTGTTTAACTGCAACCTTGACAGTTGAATGGCTGACCATAAATTTACCCCGGGGGTAGCACCTATGCCTCTGATGGACAGGGTTAGTCGGTGCTGATCATAGAATCTTTCTGAAAAAAGTAACAATCTAACTATGGTCAATTAGGGTACATGCTAGGCTTGTAAAGGCCCTATGGCCATTAACATAGTAACCTTGTATGAGCTTATAACATCATCACTGATATCCATTCTGCTGTCAACATCACTCTGCCGTGCTTAAAGTACAGGATGTGGTGGTTGCTGGTGCTGAACCTGTAAAGAAATATGTAAAGCTGCAGTTAATGTGACCTGTGACAGAATAATTTTTCCATAAAGGAATGATGCCCACACTTACCATGCAGTGTCTGTAGGTTTAATGTAACACCTCACGTTAATGGAGTATGTGATGAGACATGTAAAAGTCTTATGCACAAGGTATCATGCCAAGTGCATTTTAGCAGACTTTAATAAAACCAGCTACACATCAATGTTCCACACTGCGTGACTGCGGTTGTTCTAGGGGTCTGAAAGTGCTAATGTCAGCACCAGTCTTATGATTCCTGAAGCATACTCATTTGCACCAAAGTCATTCCCTCCTATAGGCAGACGATACTCCTCATACAGCATTAACGGTTGGACTGAGAAACTCAGCATCAATGTGCGATGGGTGATTACATTGTACCATTCTGCCTAACTTTTGTCCTGGCACCTCCCACCATGTCATTTACTCTCTTCCTACACTTTCCCAGGATGCACTTCCTTCCCCCTACTTCATTTATGTCAGTCACTACTTGATTCCACTCCATAGCTCATTCTCTACTTGCTTTGGCCCCGTTTTACAGGAGAATAATTTTCATATGTTAGAGCATCCATGAAGATGTGATTTTTCTCTAGACTGAAGTTCTCTCCTGTGTCTTGCTACCTGCTTCAGCAACATTTTTTAACCTGTAAATAAATGTGGGGCAGCAATTACACTTTCCTCATATGTAAACAACTTCAAGCAATCATGGGTCATGAATATCAGTACATAATTTAAAAAAAGGATTGCAAGCACAGTAAGGCATCAATTCTGTGTTTGCAATAGTGTCCCTGTTATGCATTCTTCTCCTGCAACAGTAAAATATATACATGTAAGTGTTTATTGTAGGGGTGTGGTATGGTGATTATTAATTTGTCATGTACCTCATGCCTTAGTTTATTGAAGGCAGCCTTTAATGTAGTCCAGTGTATTTCCCATGGCCAGAAGCCATTGTCTGCAGTAAGCTACTTCACAGATGTTAACAGCACTAATAATGGCATCTTGCACATTCCAAAGTGTCTCAGGTACAAGCAGACATGCCCAAATGAAATGTACTCTGCAAAGGCCAATAAATAAAATAAATTAGTAAATCTCAACTTTGAGTAGTAGTTAGAAGCAATTAGTGCATTGCCTAGGTCCTTCCATGGAACAACACATTGAGTGGAGACGCATGGTGGGGACAATTCAGGGACACAAGTAATTTGATCATGCCACTAGAAAAATATTGTAGTATATAACCAATGCAAATGACCACATATTAACAAGTGGTTGTTTTTTGTCTTTCGGCTTTTCTTGGTTAGGGGTCGCCACAGCGGAACTCCGGTCCGCTAATGATCGGCAGTTGGTTTTTATGGTGTCGAGTTGCAAGCCTAACACTCAACCTTCAATGAAGACACGCCCATTCAACGCATGTCTTTTGAACGCCCACTCGACCACGGGGAGGACATGCAGACTCCACACAGAAGGCATTCCCAACCCAAGCATCGAACGGGAGAACCTCTTGCTGTGAGACAACAGCACTACCGCTGCACCACCGTGGAATTCTACCACATATTAACAAGTAAATCAGTGAAATATGTAAATGAGGGGAAGTTTATATGCAAATGTCAAAATCAAACAGGACATAGTGATTGAGAAATGTATTAAATTATTTATTTATTTTACATTTGTTAACTGGGAAATTCCGAATGGACCAGGTCCATTTTCAGCAGAGGCCCGGTCGAGAAAAGCTCCGGCATAAAGTTATACAAATACAGTACATCCAACATAATACACAAAACAGGTTATATCATGTATGCCGAGCATAGTAATAGAACAAGAAATTAATAAAACACTCCAGGTAAAAGAAGATATAGAACATAGATAAAAGGCAATGTCAGTTACAGTACATCCAGCATAATACACAAAACAGGTTTTATCATGTATGCTGAGCATAGTAATATAACAACAAGAAATTAATAAAACACTCCAGGTAAAAGAAGATATAGAACATAGGTAAAAGGACAATGTCAGTTATACATTGGTAAGAGAAGAAAATATATCAAGTAAGATTCTACAGTTAAAAATAACCTTTCAGATGACCAAACCTACAGGGGATCAGAGATCCAGCACGTGATCAGAGAGGAGTTTGGGGAGTTAATAGTTGTATGGGTAGGTTTATGTGATACAAGAGTCATGTTGATCAATTTTCTGAATGTCAGGACATTCCATGGAAGAGGATCATCTATAGAGAAGATACAAGAAGTGCCTGTACTAGCTGAGCAGTTTGTATTAATGAACACACTCTGAGACAGTGTCTATAACATTACATACAGTCAACACACCTTATTGCAGCTAGGTCTGACAGTGGCTGTTACCGTTACCTCCACAGCTCTGGCATAGTCATCTGATATTTGGACAGAACCCACAAAGAATCATGAAGCATGCAGAAAATGTCTGTTTCAGTAGACACTAAGGTCTGGAAATATTAGCCATCCTCACTATGGGATTCAAGCATCCCAAAACGGGACACAGTAGAAGTTTCTCAGATATCTGCCTCACAAATTCTACACCAGTTCTTTCATGCATGGCTGCAGTATTTGGATGACTATATTTGGTTTGCACAGAGAGAACACAGAAACTATGTGGACATTCGACAGCATTCCTCTGAGGTTTTGGGGGATACTGACTGCCCCCACACTGCTGTCAAGGTCATGCCTTCTCATAGCATCCAGCACATCAAACAGAAGGGCTTCTACTCCATCATCTGTCAGGTGATGTGTGGTACACAGGGGATTTATTTTTGTGTGTGCCTGTGTATGATCCAGGCAGTTTTCATCATCTCACATCTGGCATAAGTATAACTTACACCAATAGTTTGTGTGGCATGATTTCCACATATACACGTAGTCCCCCTCACAGTCTGTGATAAACTAAGTCCATTGATATAGAAGGCAGGCTATTCAGTGATGTCCACTGTTGTGTTGTAGGTGAAACAGGATATGCCTTAGAGCCATAGTACATGGCCACCATCTGCAGCCTAAAGATCAAGGCTGAATTCACCTATAGCACTGCATTGTCACAGACTATCAATGTCATCGAGTGTGTGTTCAAATTGCTGAAAGTCCAGTTAGTTTGTCTGGATACATCAGCTAGTCCACTGCAGCATGCTCCACAGACACACAACAACATATATGTGGTCTGTGTCATGCTGTACAATATGGTGCTAAGTAAAAAACCTACAATGTGGGGGCACTATCACATTGCCAGAGACAGACTGTGATGATCAGCAAAAGAGCTGCCAGTTGAACAGTTGTCAAGGGAACTGACCACAGCTGTGAGGATGAGATGGATGCAGTATGAGCAGCGCTGGCAAAGAGGCAGCATCTGGTCCACAACAATGGGTCATGGAGAGAGAACCTACAATAAAATTGAACATACAATCAAGCACCCAAGCTTTGTGCTTTATTATATTGTCTACCCATGTTGAGCATCAGGCATTAACCCACACAATCCATCTGAGGGGAGGGCAGGGCACAATCGTCATAATTTGCACAGTTGGGGTGGAGCACAGTAACAGAAAACATTAATGCTAATATAGCTGAAAGGGTTATGGATGGTGGATATGGTAGACAAGCACATGGCTAGCTGGCTGATGATTCAGGGATCACATCTATGAACTAGTTGGAGCTGCCAGGAGATAAATATATTCAATTAGTTGTGAGCAAGCACTTTGTTAAGCTACTTAATAAGCAAAATAAGAATATTTCACTGAATTTAATGTTGTGCAGACAAAAATGAGAATGAAACAATAAAACTTGCTTTGAAAATGCAGATACAGAATAGAGCATTGCCTGATAGAAAGCAATGCTGTGCAGAAGGTAATTACTGAACTGAAAAACAGTGTGGAATTTAAGGTAGACACTAGAACTAAGTGGAACTAATTTTAAAGTGTTAGTTTCACCACAGTGTGAAAATCAGCTTGTAATCTGTTGGTGTATTCAGGGAATATATTTTAGCCAGTTTATCAGCTATTGCTGGTATATGATTGCAAATATGAATATATGTTTTGTTGCAAGCTTTGGTTTGGTTCAGACTATGAATCAAGTATATAGCATTGCTTAATATATGAGCAGCTAGCCATACTCATAGGATTATAGGAAGTTACTAGGCTATTGGCCCTGAGGCCCTTAAAAGCCTAGCCAAGAATTTAGCCCATGT
Source organism: Protopterus annectens (assembly GCF_019279795.1). Classification (NCBI taxonomy): domain Eukaryota; kingdom Metazoa; phylum Chordata; order Ceratodontiformes; family Protopteridae; genus Protopterus; species Protopterus annectens. Next base: position 317,945,723 of record NC_056739.1, read on the forward strand.
TCCAAGTCAGCACTCTATGCTACTCTCCAGTAGGGACATAGGTGGAATCTGAGGGGTGTATTTGCTGTTCCCCATCCAGTTATCCAGGTTGCACTTAAAAAGGTTTAATGAGTTACTCTGCTTTATGTGGACAGGGAGTCTATTCCACAAAAGGGAGAGTCTCTGGGACACAAATATGTCCTGCCAATAAGTCCTGTTGATGTCATAGACCAGTTTGAGGTCTCCTGTATGGGTTGCTCAAGTGGAGCTTGACTTGCGGATATGCAGCAGTCTCATCAGGGTGGGGTCTGAAATTGCTTTGCATGCCAGACAGAGGTCACCTCTGAGGAGTCTGTAGGAGACTGAGTAGATGGACAGAGCTTTTAACCTATCTGTGTAGGGTAGATGTTTGAGGCCCTGGATTCTCCAGGTGAGGAATTTCTTTGGTCTCTCCATCTACTGCATGTGCTTTGTGAGGTACATGCCGAAAGGGGCATTGTATTCAATAATCAGTCTTATAAGGGTAGAATACAGAGATGTTATGACTACCTTCTGCCTGGATGAGATACCCCTTATTTATGAGGTGGGCCATGTAGAAAGCTTTCCATACAATGGAGGCAATATGGTGGTCAAAAGTCAGTTTGCTATCTACTTGGATTCCCAAGTCCATCATGACTGATTGCATGTTTAGTACCTTATTATCAGTGTGATAATTTGTGGGGACATCATTCTCCCCAAAAGGGATGATGATGCATTTTTTGGCATTCAGTTTGAGCCCATGTTTCTGGCATTAGTCATTTGTTTGGGTGAGACCCTCTTGGAGAATGTCCACATCACTAGGGGAATTGATGACAGCACCCAGCTTGCAGTCATCTGCATACCTGGTCAGCCATAGCCCACTAGATGTGGCCTGCACCTCTGAGAAGTATATCCCAAACAACAGAGGCCCAAGACCGATCCCTGGGGTACACCTCTTGTTATGAGTCTACTACTTGAGGTGGCTTCCCCTATTTCGACTAGGTGGGTTCCATCAGTGAGCCAGTTTGCTACCCATCTGGCAACATATGGATTGATGCCTAGTTGAGGGAGTTTATATATTACACCTGAGTGGGAAATAGTATCAAAGGTGGTATGAAGATGGTAAAACAAAAACATGGCATACAAGCATAGAAGTCTGCATGAATATGTCCAATTCAAATATTTTCCTGAGCGTTACTAAGACATACAGTAATCAAACCATTGCACAGCAATATAGGTAGTTCAGTTCAAATGATTAAGACATTAGCAGTAAAAAGTGGAATATAGAAAACTAAAACAATTAAACAGAATTATACTGTGGCAGATTCAGTGTTACAATATCGTTCAGAAATATGTGGACTTGTTTAATGGTTTAGGTTGCTTGCTGGAGAATGCCTTATTAAAACATCTGCATATGCAGTATCAGTAGCATATGTGCCAAGAAGAGTAACAATAGCTTTAACGGAAAGAAAGATCATGCGCTGAAAATGCTGGAAAGCTTGGGTGTAACTGTGAGGCAATCAGAACCTACAACAGGTGTTAACAGTACAGCTACTGTAGTGAAGAACAACTTCTTCAGATTCTTTATAGGCTCTTTAAGACACACACATAGCAATTAAAAGACAGCACTGTCTCTTGCTAACATTTGAAGAATTGTCTCCACTATATCTCATGCAAAATAGCTTTAGGTAAAGATGTTAGTCTGAGTTTCTAGCAGCTCAAGCTAGATGAAGAAACCACAAAGTTTTAGCCTTTGTAATTTTAATGTGCCACTAGAAAGGTATACATTTCACAGTTATCTATTTGTACTTCATTAGACTTAGAAAAGCAGATTGTAGAATGACATGATGGAGCAGTCATTTTGTTGATGATTTACTGAAATTAAGTAAAATCATGGAGGAACATGATAAAGACTGATGAAACTGGGAGGTAGATTAGGACACCATTAATTGAAGTTGAACAGAAAGAAATGCCAGATTACATAAACATTATGAAGTCTATGGGTTATATATTGATCTCAGATGAGTTACAGCTCTAATGAACAGCTTTGGGAATGATGCAGTACTTTGCAAATTCCATACTAAAATATGTCAGACTGCTAATAATTTGAGAAATGTTTTATTTCATGGTATAACATGGTACAGAATGATAATGGTTGCCAGAACAAGGCAAGGGTTTTGGAATATATAAGAAGTTGGTTACTGATGTACCAACATTGAAATATTCTAATATTAAAGAAGTTGACAATAGATGTTGGGCTGTTTGGTACAGGAGTATACATATTAAGGAACTAAACAAGTGTTAATCAAGAGTAATTACAGAAGTGCACACCAGATATATTCTAAAAAATGTGTTAGCTATACTGTATGGATATGAGCAATTTTGTATATATGGATGGCAAGTGTTGGCTGGGATTCATCATAAACCCTTGCAGGATATTTTTGTAATGTCTTTTTACAAGATACCCTTAAGACTGCAAGGGATGTTACTTAACTCATTTCTTCCTATAGGAGTAACAGAATCCTGACTATTAATTTCTTCCAAAAATCATTTTCAAAAACTAGACTAGAAATAAATGTGCAAAACATTTCAGCAATAACAGACCCTAGAAAGTATCTTCTTCTTCTTCTTTTGGCTTTATTTAGCACACACACAGATCTTCACAATGACTATAGTATGAGCATATTAAGTCATAATCCTGATTGTATAACTAATAAAACAATATTAAACCTAGTAACCATAATAGTAGACACTTAGTATCTTTAGCAGGTTTCTCTCTCCAGATATCAGCTTACAAATAAAATGTCATTTTGGCACAGTCATTTACATATATATTGTCAGAATATAAAGAAATAATGTACTTCTAATAATCTGAGATATGAACACTTTGTTACATCTCTGCATCTGTACTAGCTAAAGCTCAAGTAGCAAAATGCAAAATTGTTCACAGGGATGTAAACTTCCACTGGTATCTTACAGAGCTGTCCAGGCAGTATAGAGTTCTCTGCATTCAGCATATTACACCTTTCATAAAGTATGCTTATGAGCAATTATTTTATATACACGTATGTCCCTGTAAAAACAGTCTGCTACTATTCCATTGTTTTCTTGATATTTTTGGGGCTGTCTGATACCTTCTGGCAGTCACTCCATTCCAATGCACTCACCAATTTCTTCTCCAAATAGTGATCATTATTTTTATTTAAGTTTAAATTATACATTTGTGAACCTGACAAGCAGATTGGACACCAACTGTCAGTCTTCAGGGGCAGCAAAGGAGCACTGTCTGATTAAATGACTTGCTTAAACCCATTCAGTAGGCAATGGAGGAAATTAGACCCTGTACCCTGGACTTCTGGAAGCAGCTCACTGACTGTCTGCAGCCTTACTCTTCTCTGCTAAGTGCCAGACTGATTTTGGCTTTACTCTGTTTTGCAGGGTGCTGATTGCATAGCTTTCATTCATTTTTTGATATACTGACCTAACCCTGCAACCTAACTTATGACATACCTATAACAATGCAGGGGCCTAGAATACTCATGACTTATGCATGTGTGCTTCCACACAAATAGAGTGAAGGCTATTATCACTTGCATGATAAGACTAAAGTGTCTGCTGTGTCCATATTGGTAACAAGCATGCCTCTCCCTGCTTGGTAGTAATGGACATACTGACACCAACAACACCACCCCCAACTTAGATGAGTCAGTATCTACCATTCACTCCCCCCACCAGATCCCCCAGCATGTGAGACACTAACTGAACTTGGGTTTCTAGAGTGTTGCAGTGGTTTAATCATATGTTGTTTCCTGGTACCTTGAGTCATGTTTAATCAACTCCTGATATGAGGGATACCTCACACTATTACAATTATGTGAATTCCATAAAAACTGAACTATATAAATGCAATAGCAATACTTTCATTTCTACATGGCCAGAGGTCCCCAACTGTTTTTTTTCAGCCACTTTCATATTTGACCTGGTCAGTTATAGTTATATTATATTCAGCCTGCATACTTCTCAACCTCTTAGCACAAGAAATCAGGAAAAAGCCTAAAATAATGGAGGAGGCCCATGAATAGGGACAGATTTTTAAATATTGCTCTTAGATACTTATATAATTCAAAAACAAAAGTAGAGCAAAAGTAGAGCAAAAGTCAAGACATTGACTATGAACCAAAATATACTTGGCAAGCCGTGAACTAAATGAATACCAGTGTCTGTGAAATACAAAAAATTAATGTTAAGCACTTCCATTATTTATAAAGTTGCCAGACTAACAGGGTTTGTGTTGGCATGCATTTTCTGAAAGATATGAAGTCTGAAACTCAAAAGTATGTCATTATTATGGACTTCACTTCACAATGATTTGTCAGAAAACTATACATTTTATGAAGATTGTTATGAGGAATTTTATGAGGAACAGACCAAATGAGGTAAAAATCTGCACAGTTGAGAAGCATGGCAGCCTGTCATCAAAATATTGATGCAAATATGTAATATTATATACATGACTATAAAAAGTATGATATATTCATTGCTGCTAATGCCTTTCACTCCACCTTCATGTCAGACTGCATATTTTCAATTACTGCTTGGAACCCTGAACTGAACTTCTACTTACCACAATCCATTAGGGAGTTATAAGAAACACTATACAAATATGCAGTATTTCATTACTACTGGTACATGCAAATGTTAGTATCTTAATTTATGCATGGTCCAGTGTGACATATGCTGTGCTTTTTTCATTCACCCACCCTCTTCTGTAAACATGTATGGTAATGGTATTCTGTTCCAGGTATTAAGATGTTTTATTTATTTATGTTTATTTATTTATTGGCATTTGTTTACCAGGATAGTCCACTGGGCCAGTAAGAGCCCATTTTCAGTGGAGGCCCCGGGGAGAAAAGCTCCAGCAGAATACAAGTAAATAAAACAAAACATGAACTATTGCTAAAAATTATAAACAGTATGCAAAAATAAGCAAGTAAATTCCATGAGAAAATGGGTCTGTATCACGGTATTGAAAAGTGATTTCATCGAACGGCACTGTACATCGAACTGCCATTCATCAAGATGTTTATAGTGAGATTGTGGTACAGTGAAGACTGGAAAATTTGCTCATTCCTTACTGTAGTGCGATCTTGGTGGTGGTGTATATAATTAGCAGGGGCGACTTTGATAAATTGCATTTTCAATGTAAATGCCGTTCGATTACAGGTCTTTTTGATTTCGTAATATGGAACCGAGAAAATTATACACAGAGGGGAAAATTAATAATTTTGGTGAAAATTATTAAATTTAATTATTTTGTGTATGGTTGTAATAAAAAATGTTATATCTTTAGGTCTGCTAAAAACTTTCATTCCATTGTCATGGTCTCCCCTGAAACTAGGCCACTAGTCTAGTTTGACTAACCCGGTAAACAAGGGATAAATAAAAATGTCAGACTATATGCTTTTAACACCTTTTTGGACTCATGAACAAGTCTCCCATTTTCCATAGGTTCATAGGTAGGTACTAAGCTATCTGCTGGAGGGCATTTATAAGCCTAGCCAGAGTGCGTCGGCTTTTGCCGCCCCATTGATTATTTAACTGATCCTCTGTCAAGCAGAGCCAATGAAGTGATCCCAGGGGTGTATTTTCTGTTAACCATCCACCCGTCAAGGCTTCTCTTGAAGAGTGTTAGTGAGAGGATATTCTGCAAGGGATTAACCAACAGAAATATTATACATTGGCTCAAGAAGATTGTCACTACTGAAGTGTTACATCAACCCCATGTGCAAAAATGGGAAAAAGGGGCTAAGGATGGATAGATGGTTTATACAGATATGTACATTTTGATAACCCTCGTTGATTTTAATATTTTTGTTTACATGTGACTCAAGTACTTCCGCGGTGGTGCAGCAGTAGCATTGTTGCCTCACAGCAAGAGGTTCTCCTGTTGGATTCTTGGCTGGAGTGCGGGGAGTGCCTTCTGTGTGGAGTCTGCATGTTCTCCCCGTGGTTGGGTGGGTGTCCGAAAGACATGTGTAAATGGGAATGCCTTCGTTGAAGCTTGAACGTCAAGCTGGCACCTCGGCGTTTGTGAAAATCTACTGTCAATAATTAGCGGACCGGAGTTCCACTGTGGTGACCCCGAACTGGGAAAAGCCGTAAGACAACAACAACATGTGGGTCAAAGATACTATTGCTGTGGTAGTATCCTTCACCTATCCTTTGTTAATGCTAGTTATTCCATGGACGTATCAGACTATATGTTTAATCAAATTTTTATTATTCTGACCCCAAGTCCCTGTGTCATGACCATAGTTATAATGCTATAATTAGGGAATTATGGAAACATTCATAAATTTCTTCCTACTTATATTCATCTTCCTAGTTATTGAAATGACAAGTGCTAGTACTAATTCTTCCTTACAAGCAATGGGTTCAGGGCAGATGACCATCCATCAGACCATAACAGAATCCATGTACTGAATCATTCACATACAACATTCACATCTATGGGCAACTCAGAGTACCCTAATGTTCTCTAATGGTAAGGGCAATAGAACCCTGTAATTCCTTAATGTCAGTGGCATTTTAAAAATGACTCAAGTTCCTAATGTCAGTTCAGAGTACCCTCATATTTCCTAATGGCATGGACAATTCAAAGAGTTGTCGAATTTCCTAATGGCATAGCCAGGGGCAGCTAATGGTACTGGCTACTGGGCTGTAACTTCCCGATTTAAAAAAATAAAATGAAAACATATAAATATTCAGAAAGCCAGCTATTACTCTTCATTTAATAGTCAACTTTGTGATTTGCTTCTTGGCTGTTTGGGACTTTGCACACAATCAGATTTCCACATGAGTGGAGCTATGAAATAAAAAAAAAGAGAGCGAGAAAATATTCTTAATTCACTTGCCAGGTTGTTTTTAAAACATCCCAGCATTAGGATTATTTCTCCAATCCACTCACTTGTAGGGAATTTCAAATACATAGTGGGCTGCTGCTGAAGAGGTGAGGTTGTCTTCAGATAGCCTCGGTCTACCGCATTAACGTAAGAGACATTTTTTTAATTGTTTTTTTTTTTAAACGGGCACTCTGTTACTGCCAGCATTTAGAAAGGTAAGTATTTAATGTATGTGTGTGTGTGTGTGTGTGTGTGTGTGTGTGTGTGTGTGTGTGTGTGTGTGTGTGTAGGGAGCAGAAGCTCTCAGTTCTCCCAGATTTTGCCTTATATGTTGTACTGTTTCTTGTAAAATTAATGTTTTTCTGGTAATTCACTGGGAGAAGTGCAGTTACTAGATAATGACAAACATTTGATTTTCAGCATAGCCCTCACAAATAGCATACTAACGCAAAGCCTGTTGTTCAAGCAACTTTTTGAAGTATATAAAGACAATAGCTGTCAAACACCTGACCTTCCCAGTCAGTCATACATGTGGCTGGAATTGGTGGTTGTGTGTGGTTGGGGGGAATAGATGCTGTCAACTGTTGCTGGTTTTACAGAATGTCCCTGATTTTTTTGCAATGCATTTTGGTCTGTTTCTGCTTCTGAGTGTGTGTTTTCTGTGAAATCAATCAGCCTGCAAATAATGACTGATATTTGAGTTTCAACATAACACCCTTCAGAAAAAAGCATGTTAATGCAAAGTCTGGTATTCTAGCAATTTTCTAAGTATGTTAGGGCATTTGTTTTCCTCGACTTTGATCCTTTGTCCCCCACTATTTATTTTTCTCTTTGATTCTTGAGCTAAATAAGAGGTTGAGAGGTGTGTGTCTGTGAGTTGCACACCATATTCTGAGAGTAGTGAGCTGAGAAAGTATACGCCTTTTATACTGCTCAGTTGTCTAGATTGTCCAGATTTATGGCTCATATTTTTAGTCTGTTCCTCATAAAATTTGTGTTTTTCTGGCAAATCAGTGAGGTGATCTGAGGACTGATGTCACTAAATAATGACACACATTTGAGTTTCAGACTTCAAATTCTTCAGAAAATGTATGGTAAAACAATCCCTGTTACTCTAGAAAATGTCTAAGTTTATAAGAGCAATATTTAAAATATGTCACTATTTCTGGGCCTTTGCCCCCCCCCCATTTTATAGGGCTTTGCCCAGATTTCTTGCACTAAGAGGTTGAGAGGTATGACACCTTTGTGGTAGTTTACAAAATTATTCATTTATTTTATTACAAAAAAAGTCACAGTCGTACAAGTGGTTGTAATTAATGACTGGTTTGTGTTAGTGTGTGTAGCGTGTCTGTATGTGTGTACGAGCTGCTTGTATGGGTGTGTGTTTGTTAAAAAAAATTGTGGGCATATTTATTATATCAAAAGTGTACACAGCCAATAAATGCGGCTTTAATTGCTGGGTATGGAGACTGTTGGCTGGGCTGTGACATTCTGGTCAGGATGGGTGTGATAGCAACTCATTATTGGTACAGTGATGCAGCACCGCCATCTCACAGTGCTTGGTTCTTTATGTTTTTGGCTACAATTCCTTCTGTATTGAGTCTCTGTGTACTCACTGTCTGTGTAGGTTTTATCCAGGATCTCTGATTTCCACATCCAAATTATCAGGTACATAAAGCCTGTTTATGGCCATTTGTGGTTTTATTTTCGTCTCACTCTGACACCAGAAGAGGAAGTAGAAGGTAACTGTCTTTTTACGAGAGATTATTGAGGCAGGCACTATTCCCAAATAGGGTTTATATATTCTTGCAAGCATTTGTTACCTCAGTTTATTGGGGGGCTACTATTTTGTTAGCTTTAAGTATTAAGCTTTAGGCATTACTTTTTTCCCCCTGAAAGGAAAAACAAGACTAACTTTCTTTCCGTACTTATGATTTATGTTTAGGTCATCACTGAATGGAAAGATTATAAAAAGGCTCTTAAGATGCACGTCAGAGCATCTGGAACCCTATGACTTCTGGGTGCCTATCAGACTCCAGGCCCCCAACTCAGTTCAGTTAATTCCTCCACACTTGGAATCTTGGTTGGTTAGGGTATGTAAAAGGGTGGAGGAAAATGTTAAGGAAGACAAATCATGCAAATACAAGACAGAAGTAATCAGTGTAGATGGTGTGGGGCTATGCTGCGGACAAGGGCACTGGTGAGGTGCAGGGGTAACACATTACACAGGGAGCTAATGGAGTCCTTTGTCTAAGACTGTATTTCACATAAGGCTGATGTTGATTGCAGTCAGATATGTGAGGTGTATATATTCTGTTAAGTGTCTGAGTGGGTAGTGAGGTAGTCTGTAGGTGAGTGACTAACCCATCTGTTGTCTGATCACAGGTAATAGTCACTGACATGTCATAACAGAGCCCCACTCCCATTCCAATTATCCCCACCTATTCACTTACTTCCTTCAGTCCTCCTTTGCTTAGAGGTCACCAGACACCAGTGCTTAGACTACAACAGGTAAAGCAACTACTTTATCCTCGTTATATACTAGTTTCCTATGTCATACACTGAAATCATGGTCTCTTTTTAGCTTACTAACTTACTGACTGCATTTCTCATGGACATATTTTTGAAATTAGCACTTTTTTCTGCTGATTGTTGTGTAATGGAGTTTAAAAATATTGCACTTTTGTGCCTAATGGGTATTGTACTGCTCTCTTTTGCTTTGCTGACTGTAGTGTTTTTACGTTTAAATAATATTGCACTATTGTACCTCATTTTGTACCGCTGCTTGCTACTGGCAGTATCTAAAATAACTGTGTTGTTTCCTGTTAGTGACTCTAGATGTTTCAAATAAATAATTTATCTTGGTTACTGATTGCACTTTTTGATCATTGGCATTGTTCATTTCTGGAAGTTACTGATCATTGATGTTGCTGCATTTCTGCTTGTTACTTAATACTGTGTTTTATAGCATTTAAAACCACTGCTTTGCTGCATTGCACTAGAGAGTACAGGATTACTTATGTGTGATGCTTTCATTATTTTTCTGTCTGCTGTATTGATACTGCACTGAAACTACTTGCTTTACAGTTACTGCAACTGAAAGTATTAATTGACATTATACATAGGGTTAGAGTCTCCATTGCTGTTTGTTACTCTTCATATTGCTAACTTACAGGGATTCAGTATGTGAGAGGTATAAGGATTTACTTAACTTACAAGTTATCTTCTCACCTTACAACACATTCAGTAAGCACAACAAATACACACAAACACTTAGCACATAGCACTTCAATTAAATCAGCTAACAATGAAGTTGTTTAGAGAACACAGCTTAAATCTCACAGGTAAAAGACTAAGAAACCTCAGACATTAGTTCACACAGCAATACACCCACCTTTACCCCTCACACCCACAACCAGTATATTTACCTCTAAGAGTCACAAGGAATAGATTTCAAGTCTTTACGACTCAGAGACTATATCTAACCATAGTAATAGGTGACTCTCTTGTCAAGTATATAGGCTCCTCTGTCACTTGGCTGTTTTTCTGCAGCTGGGTTCATGGATGTAACAAGGGCTTATAGATATTATCTCAGACCTCATTGATCTGAACATTGACAATTTTCAAACACTGGACACTCATCGGTTCAGCTTTGCAAAAGGAAAGTCATGCTTCTTTAACTTCATTGAGTATTTTGAAAAAAGTAACTGAAGAAAAGGTTAGAATCCCAGGTGTCACTTCTGAAAGCAAAAAAGTAACCAGTAGTGTACCACAGAGCTTAACTGTGAGCCGTCTACTATTTGGCATCTATTTCTCAGACCTGCAGGCTAACACCCCTGACCCACGGTTATCTAAGGTTTTCTCCCAGCTGTAAATTAGGTGTTATTTGATCTTCCACTGACTCACAGTTGTGCCAACATTGGTTAAGATCTC
>NC_056739.1:317957054-317975113 GCF_019279795.1 Protopterus annectens
TAACTGATAGCTGGTGCCAGGGGCCATGTGGCCTGAAGTCAGGAGGTGCACAACAATGTTAGTGTGTAGACATACCCTTCAGGAAGAAGCAAAATGTGATAACCCCAAGCAACCATATAGGTGGCAATCCTCTCTAAGCACAGAGGGAGGTTATCATGGCCCTGGGGACCCCAGGTTGACAGTCACCGTTCTTCTGAGACTCCACGTTTTCTAAGGTGGCTAGAAGAGAGACCTTCTACCATTGCCCCACCTGATCAGGGATGAGTTCACATCCAGATCAAGTGGGTCACATTGCTCCCCTGTACTCTTCACTTATCAGACAGACGGATTTGATCCCGGAGGTAGAATGCTGCCTATTCTGGCTGTATGTCACCCAACATCTGCAGAAGCAATTGGAGACACCCTGAATGCCCCCCACCTAAAGGATCAAGGAACCCCAACAGCTACATCATATGCTGCCAGATTGAAGAACACTCCACTCCATTCTGCTCACGCTACCGTCTGCTTAGAGGTGACATGCGTATTGCCTGACATGCGAGGCCATGTGTCCAAACAGGGGATTAATGGACATGCTCCACCTCAGAGATGGACAGAGCCACCTGAACCACTTGTTGCAGGTGACTTACACCTTAACTTGAGGGATGTCACGTTGGACATGTTGGAGGATGGAGTTATCACCGGAGACTCCCTGTGCTATGGAATACAATCCCGGTCCATGTGAGGCAGAGGCTGCCTTGCTGACTGTGTGTTCAAGGGGTTATCTTGACCTGTGGATGGAAGGTCATTTTGTTTAACCCGAGGGATCGTCACTGTGTGTCACTTTCTGCTGGAAGAGGCATGTGACTTGCATAATATTGGGCACAGTACTGTTTCCATATACGGGGTGGCATATGCCAATGAACGCTGTGCTAGGCTTATACCTGCCTTAGGGAAGATAGCCTCGTATAAAACCTATGTACCTATATGAACCTATCTGACCATGTTGCATTATGTTAAGATGTGAACTACTTAAAACAGCCTCATCCAACATCAGTTGTGTATTCCACAACATGGGTGTACATTGGCAAACACTACCGATGTGCCCTAGGCCATTTCTAATGCTAGTCGAGAGAGTGTGTTTTTGTCCATCAGCACATTGTAAAGTGTAGTTTTGCCATGACATATGTCTTGTTTGGTATACTTTTGTGCCTCTGTCTCTACCTGTGTGACATAACATTGTTGATACCCAGGGTAAACCTCCCATCTCCCATCTTCACTCATTAGGATTCCTGTTGAGGGATCCTTGAGTAATACTCTGTTGAGGACAACCTGTACTGGTAGTTTACTCATGCGTGGGGGTGGCTTCTGTGGAAACTGGATAATGCAGTACAGCCTGTCCTAAATATGTCAGTGCTGGGGGTTCAGGTCCCTCATGTGCATAGCTCCCTGCCATTTCAGATTGTACAAAGGTGCAGCATGTGCATTGATTCCAGCTTGGACATGGCACTGCATCAGGCACAGCTTGCATCTGGGTGGACAGCATGGCAGTGTGTGGAGCTACACTCTGTGCCTGTTTTAATCAGGCAACACATTACATGTGTTCCAGCTCTGTCATACTCCTGGTGAGGTAGGGTGTGGGTGGACTTTACAGGTGCTGGATGTGTGCTGCATGAGGTACACCAGGGAGCTGTTGTGGTCATTTCTATGTGCCGATGAAGATAACTGCAGAACCACAATGACCTCCCCTTAGCTAGATGTGTCAGACAGCATGGACCATGCAATCACAAATAAAAAACAGGACCCTCTCCCACAAGGGAAAGTGTCTGTCTGGTGGACTTCAGCCATAAACAAACCCCTGTATGACAGATACAAGGGTTACTAATGCCAAGAGAGACAGAGCTACATCTCCAAAGGGAGGAGCAGCTGTGATCAGCACTAGCAGAAAAGCTACATTATCTCATAAAGACATGCCAAAGGTCAACCTGGGGACACATATATCACCAAAGACAATGAAGGTAGCCACACTGCTTTCTTCCAGTTATGTCAGACACACCTGGTTTGTGAACCCTCAGATAACTGCTCCAGAGTTAGGGTACCACAACAACATATGTCAGTGACCCTGAGCAGATATTGGCAACGCATTTATTCCGGCGGACAGCTTCAGTGTAATTCTACCCCCCCACCCCAAAGAAGATAGTTATCACAGCTGTATGTAACCTCACTGACATCTTGGATGTTCCGTAAGCAGGAAACCACACTCCCAGCAAGAACAGAGTACACAGCATCCATGGGACCTGCTGGTATCTCCGGTTGCATGCTATGTGAACTCCAGAAGGGAGCTGGACCACGTATACAACTGCTATTTAACCTGTAGTCTTGCTACAGGATATGTACCTGAACTTGAACTGGCATATGGCAGTCAGTGGTCCCACTCCCAAAGGAGATGCCTCCACAGACCATGGCAACTACCACCACACAAGCAACCAGCCTTGTTCGCTGCTAAGATATGAGGAAGAGTCATTATGGAGCTCTTACACAGACACATTACTGACCTCCACGGACCCTTGTTCCCACCTAGTTCAGCTTTGTACAGGGCAGATCCTGCCTTCTTTGCACCTAGTTGACTACTAAGTGGAAACTGTCAGTAGGGCCATCGATGAGGGGAGCCTCTGCAGTCCACACAGCCTACCTGCACTTGGCTAAGGCCTGTGACACAATACCACACTCAGGCATCACTTAGCCAGCTCAACAGCTGACATATTATACCAAGGGCAAGCTTCAGCATATGTCTGCCAGGATAGGGTTGCAAAATGGCTAAGAAACAGAACCCATAAAGTCAACATTGCAGGTGCCTTGTCAGGGATCGAAGCCAGTCACAGGTGGTGTCCCACAAGGATGTGTCCTGTGACCCCTCTTAGTGTTGGCTGCTTTTCCAGATGTGAAAGCAAACATAGGGGGTTGTGGCTGACACAGTTTGCCGAAGATGACTGCAACCTAGGCACCATGATAGCAGTAGTACATCAGCCAGCACACACACATACTACAGAATGCCATCACAAAGGCGGATAGCTGGTGCCGTGTGACACATGGCCTGAAACTGAATGCAACTGATGTGTATTCATCCATCCGCTGGGGAACAAAGGTACCCACAGATCAATACATAGACAGCAACCACTGAGCACAGACAACAAATCAGACACCTGGGGACACATGGCAGATAGTGACATCTCTTTTTGACACACCCTATTTGCCAAGGGTGGTTAGGAAGACATTTCTATCTTGCCCACCTTATCATGGAGGGTTTTCCATCAAGATCATGAGAGGTCATTGTTCCACTATCCTTCTCCCATATCAGGCCCATGATTGAATACAAAGCCCCATATGGTATGTACCTCACCCAGCAATTGCAACAGCTGGAGACACCCCAAAAGTACCTACCATGAAGATCAGGGTTCTTCAACACATGTCATATGCTTCCAGAATAGAGGACATCCAGCTTTGTTCAGTGTCATACTGCATACTTACAGGTGACCTATGCCTGACATACAAGACCATGTCCAATCAGGATTTGGTGGACATGCTCCACTGCAAGCAATCCAAATCCACCAGAGCCATGAGAGCTGAGGATTTGAACCTCAGCACATACATGTATCGGAGATGCTGGAGGGACAGAGTCATAACTCAGAGGCATCTCACACTCTAGCAGAGTATCCCAGTTCATGTTTGACAGAGTCCCTCACTGACTCTCTTCAGGAGACATCTGTACAACTGCATATGAGACGGAAGCACAGACTAGACAGAGGCACAGTTATGTTATTCAATTACTGAAGGGGGTCATAATGTGTCACTACTAAGTCAGAGGCACAATATTCAGAATCTATTCTGTACACTTATTACCACTATAAGGGGTGGCAATATCCACATCACTATGGCTAGGCTTATACATGCACTAGGGCAGATAGCCTAGTAGTAGACTATGACACTATGAAACACCAGTGTATGTGTAGATATTGTCAATCAAACACTATGATGTGGTTTGGGGGGCTTGATATCTCCCTGTATTCCAACATTGTTTTGTCTATTCCTTCTAGCATGTCTAGGGATCAGTTGCTACTGTCCTCTCCTGCCCAGCTAGTGAACCTGGGAATATTGAGGCAATGTTACACTTGCCTCATGTACACTGACAACCCTCTCCTTCTCCCATAAAACACACATACATGTGAGAGATGCAACTATATAGCCAAAGTGGAGGCTGAGCTCTCTCAACATAGGACTAGCAAGACCAGAGAGAAGGTGAAGGTAACCACACACACATCACAAATCCAGTCTCATGGCACTATCACAACTTAAGATCATACACATAGACACACAGAGACATACTCGGAGGCTCTGATCAGAATTCTACCAAAACGGCAGTGGCCACCACAGCAGACACTCACACAACTGCCTCCACAGGGCACAGCACATGCAACACATTGGCCACAGAGTCGGTGTGCCAAACAGTCACAGCCCTTAAGGCCAAACGCAATGCCAGACACACTTGTCATAGGTGACTCCATAGTCAGACACACTGACGTCCCACTCACCAGATCGGGTACGGAGGAGGTCACAGTAAGCTGCCTATCAGGCACTGGAATCCACCACATAATGCAAGCACTCAGGTCACTCAACTGCAAGTACAAGTCTGACCCAGTCATTATCCATGCTGGTGTGAACGACCTGAGATGTACCTCCCTGGACTACATGGAATGAGACATAGAGGATCCCTCTGATTATGTAGGCCAGGCAGGTGGTGACCCTGACCTTGAGCAGTATCCTACCTTCACCAAGTATGATGCCACATAAACAGAAACAAAATGATCAGCTGTAATATTTTGCTTAAACTATGGTGTCATTCAAAGGGGGTCCAATGTCTGTCTGCCTGGGATGACATGCTGGACAGGCCACGGTGATTTGCAAGGGATGGCTTGCACCTGTCACCCCTGGGCTTCTGGATTTTGGATGATGCTCTTGCCACCCCCATTGTGCCTTTTTTATGCAAGATTCAGACTCTACACCTACCACCCTAGAACACAGTAAAGGAAAGACACTAAGGGTAATGCTGCTCAATGCCAGAGGTCTCAACCTCAAGCTGCACACACTGTATGCCCTTCTCAGTCTGTAGCACATTGATGTCTGTGCTGTGCCTGACACCTGGTTCACAGCTTCTGACTGCACCCCGGCACTATCGGGTGTTACCTCATATCATGCGTTCCGGCACCAGAATCCGGACAACACCAAGAAGGATGGTGGGTGTCCATATTCATCAAGGACACCCTCACCTCATGGTTGGTGGCAACACATGATGCATCGGAGACCATCCAGGTGCCAGTGACCGTAGGCAAGACTGCTCTGCAGTTTGTAGTATGTTACATGCCACCCTCTCAAACTCAGGTACCTCACACAACTATCCTGCAAACACTGAAGGGGATAAATGTATCTCCAAACACAATCCTAATGGGTGATTCCAACTATCCACATATAGACTGGGATCACTAATCAAGCCACAACACTGTAACACAAAAGTTCCAAGAGTTCATACACTCAAATGCCATGGAACAACTGGTCACCATCCCCACAAGTGGAGACAACATGCTAGAACTCATCATCACGAACATGGGGTCACACTGTTCAACACCAGAAGTATACCCATCATTGGTGAGATCAGATCATGGACTACTCTCAGTGGGAGTCCACATCCCACACACACCCCAGATAGAAAAACAAACAGTGAAGACCTTCTCAAATGCTGACTTCACATTTCTAAGGACTGGTGTGGTCTCTTTCAAGGCCCCCAAGCCAGCGGACACCATTACCCAAGCCGCTGTATCACTTACAAATGCCTTCTACCAGCACCTCCAGGACTGCATGGATCAGGCAATCCCAGACAAAACAAAGACTCTGTACCACAGGCAAGCATCCAGTCTGGTGGACCCTAGCCATAAACAAGCTCTACAACACAAGGAAGGAGCTACTACGAGATAGAGCGTAATCCGTAGGAGGGAAGACACCCCTGCTCATTGTGAGTAAGACACTGGGTTCCCCCATACAATCATCCGAGGCTAGTTTTGTGAGTAAACCCACTCAGGACTCAAGGGACAATCATGAGGCCTTTTTTACCTATGTTTGAAACCTGGGAGGGAACTCCCAGATATGCTCAGTATTAGTTCGGAATGATGTAGATATCACTGCACCTACAGACATTGCCAACATACTGGCTGACAGGTTCAGTGCAGATTTCTCCCCCCCCCCAACTGGAGGAGTATTCACACCAGAGGATTGTAGCCCCCAAACATCTCCAATGCTGGGGTGGAACTGCTCTATCCAAGGCATGAAAACACTTTATCCATGGGACCAGATGGTGTCCCCAGTTGTGTGCTCCATGAACTCAATGAGTAATTACACCCAGTTAGGGCAGCTGTTTAATCTTAGCCTCACCTCAGGATATGTGCCCAAGGAGTGGCATACGGCAATGGTGGACCCACTTCACAAAGGAGGTGCCTCCACCAACCCCAGAAACTACCATCCCATCAGCTTGACAAGCCTGTTCTGCTAAGCTATGGAGAGGATCATAATGGGAATTATAAATGAAGACATAGGGGACCTGCAGACATTGGATCCAATCCACTTTGGCTTTGTCAAGGGCAGATCATGCCTTTTAAACTTGGTTGACTTTTTCAAGACAGTCACCCAGACCATTGATGTGGGCAAGGCAGTCCACACAGCCTACCTTGACCTGGCAAAGGCTTTCGACACAATACCCCACTCAGGTATCATTGAAAACATCACCAGCTTAATTGTGAACCCATACTTCACAGCATGGGTTGCAAACTGGCTAAGTGACAGCACACACAGGGTCAAAGTTGCTGGTGCCATGTCACACTCCAGAGCTGTCACAAGTGGTGTCCCACAGGGCTCAGTCCTGGGCCCACATTTGTTCAGCATCTACTTTTCAGAAGTACGAGCAAACACAGGAGGATTATGGCTGACAAAGTTTGAAGATGACTGCAAACTGGGAAGCATAGTTGGAAACCCATCTGACACAGACTTCCTTCAGAAGGGTCTCATAGACACGGATAACTGGTGCCAGAGCCATGGCCTTACATTAAACACTAAATAATGCATAGCCATACCTTTCAGGAAGAACAAGGTTACCACTATTTCCCATCTAGGTGGCAATCCTCTAAGCACAGAGGAGGTTATCAGGGACCTGGGCACCCAGGTTGACAGTAACCTTTTGTTTGACACTCACATTGCCAGGGTAGTTTGGAAGACCTTCTACATTGGCCACCTCATCATGCAGGGATTCACATCTAGATCAGGGGAGGTCATTGTTCCCCTGTACTCATCACTCATCAGACCAATGATTGCATACAATGCCCCATTCAGAATGTATCTGACCCAACACCTGCGGCAATTGGATGGGCCCACAAATTCCTTAACAGGAGGTGAAAGGGTCTCAAACATATTTCTTATGCTGCCCGACTGAAGGAATTCCTGCTGTATTCAGTTAAACACACCATCTGCTCAGAGGTGACCTGTGCCTGACATACAAGGCTATGTCCATCCCAGAATTAATGAACATGCTTCACCTCAAGACCTCTACATCCATCAGGACTACAAGGGCAGGAGACTTAAACCTCAACACAGATATTAATAGGATGTGCTAGAGGGACAGATTCATCACCCAGAGAGTCCCTATGCTGGGGAACAACATCCTGGTACATGTGAGGCTGAGCACCTCACTGGCTTTGTTCAAGTGAGATCTTGACCAATGGATTGGAGATTGCAGGTATACCCCAGGGATAACCTCAGTATCACTGCTTGACAGAGGCACAGCAAAATAATGGGCATATTATCCATCAAATTGAAGGGGTGGCAGAAGCCACAAAACTCTGGGCTAGGCTTATAAATGCCCTAGGGCAGATAGCCTAGTATGAACCTATGAACCTATGAACATAGGCCTGGGGCAGTTCCTGCTATTAGGACAGTGGTCTGCAGCAAGCTATATAGTAGTAGTCAGTTTTAGCCATTGGTTTTTGACCATGGCTATTCCATGTTGCTTCTTGTTGTGGTACAAACATGGGGGTGTGGTTATCCATGCCATTTATTGCTAGTCACCCTCATTTTTATCTGGTTCCATGTTTTTGCACATGTACATCACTGTATGAGGTGTGACCTGGTAGAGTCAGGGTGCTGATGTGGGCTTTGACCCTGTTTTCTATTACAGCACTGATATCTACATTCTCTATACTGTGTGTGTTTACACTGCACGCATCTTGATGTTTATACTTCTGGCATTGGGTAGCATTACATCTAGGTTCCTATCCCTTGTGGTACCCATGAGGTGGGTTTGTGTTTTTGTGGTTTATGATTGTTGAGGGTGGATGTTAGTTGGGGTCCTCAGGTGTGCATATGGTACATGATATTACATTACTTAACACATGGCATTCATGCCTCAGGTGATGCTGGGGCCGCCTCTGTCAGATGCACATACTACACTCCCTGTACATGTTTGGAAGCAGGTTGTGTCATGTTAGGCATCCCTGTTACTGTATGAGTGAGTCAGAGCGGGTATCAGTCCCAGTGTTCCTACTGACCAAGTGTATGCTATGCGTTGCCTCTTTGCCAAGGCCAGGCATACTGGGCACGCCTTCTTCTGCCTACTGGGACAAGGTCAGGTTGTTCCTCCTCGAGTCACCTCCTGCCTGTGGTGGCCTTGGCAATGGTGGGGGATGTTTGGCACAGCCCTGTGCTGGTCCTGCTGCAGCTGTTTCAAGGGATCATATTATGTAGCATAGCACATATCATGATCATTTGGCACATGTGGTTGGTGTGTACTGCAAAGCTCCACCAGATGTGTCCAGACACCGGAACCGTGACTTGAGCAGCCCAAACACACGCTCTATGACATTACGTGTTTGTGCGTGTGCCTCATTATTGCGTTCCTGTTCAGGTGTGTGTGCATTTCTGATGGGTGTCATCAGTCACGGCTCAAGTGCATAACCTGCATCCCCCACTAGGTGTCCGTGTGGGAAGTCCCCATAGGCAAATGATTGGCACAGCTGCGTCAGATGCCAGATATGGGAATCGTGGTAGCTCCCAGGGCAGCCAGCACACACATTCATTATTATGCCCTGGGCATCACACACGACCTGGCAGTTGATGGAGGGGTATCCCTTGCGGTTAATGTAGGCTCTACCCCACTCACCGGCTGGTGCTTTGATGCGTATGTGCGTGCAGTCTATTGCACCCAGCACCTCAGGGTAACCCGCTATTTGCTGGAAGAGACGCATATTGCTGGCCATAACCTCACGGTCATTATGGACATATATATGATCACCGACATGTGCTGACATGGCATCCAGGAACTGGTGCAGTACTCTGGAGGCTGATGCCTGTGATATCCCCATCATATCACCAGTTGGTCTCTGGAAGGTACCTGTTGCTAGTATTCTTAGGCCAACACATACCTTGGTTTCCACTGGGATGGGTTCCCCTCTGTTGGTTCTGTGTGTGAGATGTGGCCTGCACAGCTCAACAATCTGCTGCAGAAGGTCTCTGTCCACTCTGTAGCGCTCTACTATCTCCAGCTCATGTAACCCATGGTAGGTGACCCTGGGCCTGTATACTCTTCTCCTTCTCCTCACTCTGGGTTGTCTGTCAGCATCTGCTTTGTCACCACCCTCAGCAATTCGCCTATGCCTGATTATAATAACTATGGCAGCCCCTAGCATTTCTGCTCTGAGTTCAGTTTTTTTCGGTTTTCAATTCTGATAGCTTAGTTTCTGGCAGTATCTCTTGTGAGAAACAGCCTGCACTGCTCTTTGCAGTGTTTTAAGTGCTGGGTTGGGCTTCTAGTCTGCTTGTGTAATTGCCTGCTTCTAATTGTTTCCACCAATTAACTCCAGCAATATCTTCTGGCAATTTCCCTGTATTTTAGTTGTTTCCTGTTTCCTCTCTGTTTCCTGAGGAGGAGCAATGTGCACACCAGCTTAAACACGCTCACAGTCACTTAAACGTGCGCACACATCCTTACACGGTGTGAGCTTGGCTGATTCATGCTAAAACGCGTGCACACTACCTTACACACATGCACGCCCACGCAAACCATTGTAAACGGTTTGCAACACGCTCCCACATGTTGAACCTGCCTTACACGCGCGCACACGCACGCATGCACGTATTTCAGGAAACTTTGAGTGTAGGGATAGCATAGACCCTCAATTTCTTGACTTTCCTAGTGTTCTGTTGGGACACACCTCCCTCCCTGATGTCTCTCTGTCATCTCTTACCTTACATTGCCCTCCAATCTGGTACATTTATTGCTATCCTTCCCCCCCATGATGTCACCTACCTCTTACTCTGTTCCTTCCCCTTCTCTAACTCTTACACTACTCAGTCATTGCTCATTACCTATGTGGTAGTGTGATTCAGTATTGTAACCCTCATTTACATAGGATTGCCTAGTAATGACTAGTTACATGTCTTACACGGAGCTTCCCCCCCTTGACAACCACTAAACGGAGGCCATATTGTTTTTGGTCTGCAAGTCCCTCCATTGACATTCCATGTAATACATAAATCCCACAATTGTGGGCTTATAAGCTTCGGTTTTCAGTTTTAGGTAGCGCACCCGTTTGCTGGTGTGCTGCAGTTAAACAGAAATCCCGTGAAAAAAAAAAAGTTATATAACTTATTTTTGCAACACTTTTTCATGCCAATGGCCACATATTTGGCCATTGGCATGCTTCATGAAACATATGCAGCCTTTATTTGGAGCTGACATAGCTCCGTTTTAATTGCAGAAATGTACTCAGTTGTCAGCTGAGTACATTTCTGCAACTAACGTCCGTTACACGGACTGGTTTCTCAAATTGGATCACTCAAATACCTCATTTGCATATCTTTAAGCTGCAAATGAGGTATTGAGCATTTCCACGCCCAGTCCGTGTAAGAGACGTGTTAGCTGTCTCTTACACGGAGATTTGGGCTGTTCCTGAATCGGGAGGCTTACACGGGGGCTTACACTACTCTTGAACTCCGTGTAAGCCTTCCTGAATCTGGCCCAATGTCTTTTCATCCAGAATAGATTGTGCTTATTTATTTAGCTCTTCTGTATCTAGTTTTTTCACTGTCCTCCCCTCTTTGGTTGTTAACCTTTTCTATTTTCTTTCATCCTTGCATCTAAAGGTTTAATTCTTGCCTTCTGCTGTGGCCCTGCCTATGTGTAAACCACTATTACATAACCACACCTTTTTCAAAGTATTTCTCACCAAATCCAAGATGATCTTGATAGCAATATTAAATCTTGATTTACTTTTTTTTTTAATCAGCAATCTCTATTTCACATTCAATTGTTTCTGTACCATTGTCACACATGCACATACCCAAAATTCCAAGACTCTCTCCCCATCTCCAACATGCATCTTCTACTTCTCCTTCTCTGGCTTTAGCTTCTAAGTGAATAAAACTATCTCTCTAGGGCTTTCATTTCCTGACCCCATAATGAACCAGCTTATTTATAGCTTCCTTTTATTCACCTTCTTCCCATCTGACCTTCAATGCCTCTCTTCATTACTTATGTTCCGCATTAATAATATACATGTATATTGATAATAAACTTTTTCCATCCTCCCACAGACAACTTTTCTTTAATTGCAAAATTTATTTTCTCTTTTCCTGTCAAGAAGTCAAGTCTCACTATATATCCCACATCTCAGTACTTAATTTTGACTGCTTTCCTTGCTATGAATGTGTCACTTTTACTGCACCTTTCCTTCTTTCACTTGTTATATTCAAATGCATTTTATAGCTTCTTTCTAGAATTGTTATCACACTGTACTATATTAACAACCCAATACATTTTTCCCTTGTCCTCTCTCCTTCAATCCATACCCATTTTCTTCACTTTTTCCCAGTCTAACTAGCACCTACTTCACAGTATTACACTTCTGATCTCATTTCTTTGTGAAACATTTCAAACTTTATAGTGTTATGAGAACAATTTCCAATGCCTTCCCTTTGTTAGCAAACTACAGACTGTCCTAATTCTGTCATCTGAGTTGTCTCCTTATTCTCTTTATCCTCCTTTCAAGTACCTGTACTTATAAGAGGAATAATCTTAGGGACTAGAGTGCAGACCTTGTCCTGCTCTGAAGTATTTAGAGTCCTGTTTACCTGTGTTACTTTTTCTGTTTAGCTTTTCACTGTTCTTATCCTATTGTAAATCTTCCCACTACCTAACTTTCCGAGTACCTTCCACTAAAATACATACTCTATCAAATTAAAATATTTCATCAGTATCATATGTGACTCTTCCAAGATGATTTGCTCTGCTTTGCCCATATATGTTTTTTTGGGGTCCCTTATATCATCATAATACCTTGATACAGTGTTCTATGTCCACACTGGGTCTACCAACTACTCTGAACCCACCAGACTTTTTCTGCTTTTACTGGGGCCAGTCATGGAGCCTAAGGATGTCCTGTGTGGTTTTCCCATCTGTATTCCATCGAGAGTGTTTCAGTTTGCCACACCCACCACTCAAGCCCCTGTTCAGAGACATGGAGATGCTCAAAAGGCTGAAGTATAGTCAGAGCTTTCATTGTATCTCCCCACCACTGCTGCAGCTCAGCCATGCTCTCTACCCTTTACCCCACCTTGAACTACAGCCCCCATGGAGTGCCCCAGTCTCTTCCAGGGATCCCAGCTGAGAACACTCATGTTAACTATCCACTCACCCCAAGATGAGCACAGCCATCCCTCTCCTGTTACACCATCAGTCACCCGAAGCAGTAATCAAACATGAGTTGATTGAGCTATAGTCAGAGATTTATCCCTCTGCAAACAGTGCAGCATATCTTTGAAAAAATGTACCTTGTATCAATAGTTTCCTGTAGAAACATCTTCATTATTTATTCTAAAACTTCACAATCAGTCACCTTTGCTTGTTTTAGATTATTCTAATAGAGTTACATTCACCCTTTCATTATGTAAGCTACCTAACAGCATTTTAATTTCACATGTTATTGTTTTATACACTTTTAAAGTAATCATTGTTTTCCTTTTGCTGACCTTCCTTTACTTCTCTTTATATCCTCTATTTTCCACCACTATGGCATCCTCTAGTTGGTTGTCAATATAGCCTTCTATTGCTTACCTTACCTATAATCTATATACTCAAATAGCCTTGCCAGAATGACTGAAATGATTGTCTTCCCTTTTATTGTCCCATTTCCATATGACAATAGCCTAACCATCATGTTGTCCCTCTTTTATTTCCCAAACTTATATTCCCATGTTATCATTTTGTCCCACCAAAAATTATTATTTTTTTTTGTATTTTTCTACCACATTGTATCTAGCACATCTGTTGGCACTTGAGCTTTTATTTCACTTTCCTTTCTTCCTTTTGTATTATAACTTACTCAACTGTATTTCATGGTACATTGCTACCTTTGGCTGATTTTTTTCATTTCTTTATCTTTACTTTGCTCTCTCTTGTTGTTTCCCTTAATGTTGCCTTGATTTTGTCCCATCATATTCCCCTAACCTGCCACTTAATTAACTGTTATCCTGCATAATCTGCCTCACCAGTTGCTTTAAGCAAATTTCCTCTCATTTGTCCTAGATTGTATTCCTTTCCTTCTTCTCATTCTCATTCAATCTGTATCCCATTCCATCTCTACCTTTTACACACAGCATCACCAGTGCACAGTGTGATACACATCTTTCATTTCTGTATTAACTGCCAGCCACTACATTCATTTTAACCAAGCCTCAATCTGACACTTTAGAGTTGCCTTTTTGAGCAAATGAATATTGCCTATTTTGTTTATGCCATTTCCTCCTCCTCTGTGTCTCTCAATTGTTCCCTTTCATTCTTCCTGCCTTCTCTTACTTCATGTTCCTAAAAGATATACCTACTGTCTTCTGATGTTTCATTAAAATCCCCATCTTTGCTTTACACCTCTTGATCTCCTTTTATTTCCTCTCATTTTTTTTCAGCTGGATGAAAGATGAAGCTGTGTTTAGAGCACACACATTCTCCTTTTCTTTGCCTCTATTCACAGCTGATTATCTATCACCCTTCCCACCAATTTCCTTACAAGAACTGATCTCAGGGAATCCAATCGTTAAAATGCCTTTCCACTTTTTTCATACAATCTCCTTCAATAGTTGGGTAACCCATGTTATTGTTTTTTTCTTTTAAATTCAACTTAGTCTTAATTTTATTTCTCCTATTTATAATGAATCAAAACTATGTCCCTCTCTTCTCTCTCCTGTGTTTCAATTATTCTTTGTTTCTGTTGAATTAGAATCTCCCAGTGCATTTCTCATTGCAGCCCTGACCTCTGTTGTCCTCAGATTAACCTTTCTCCTCATTTAAAATTATATCAGCATCCCTTTCCCACTCAGGTATGTGTCATATACTTACAAACTGCATCTCAGATATGGTCAGTAGTGTAAAAGCGTCTATGTACCTGTAAGCATTCATAATGCCCTTAATTCTGAGACTGGTAAATGGCTTATAAACCATTTGCATTTACCTTTTTACTATGCCTAAGATTCCCAAGCTTGTTAGAATAAGTTATATTCAGGTGTATTATCCGTTGACTACTGAATTTTAACACTGCCTCACTTTTAAGGTTTATTCTCCTCTTTTGTGTAAGACACACTTAAACTTGCTCAGTGTTCTCCCTTTTGGTGCATGGTGCAGGTTTCAATTCCACAGGTCCTTCAAACATGTTTCCAGTGAAATTTAATTTATACCTTCTTAATGAAAACTGCCTCCATTCTGTTTCTTTTCTTTTGTCCTCCTGCACTGTTTTCTCTGTGTCTCTCTCAGTAAACTTCTGTTATGCTGCCTTTTCCTCATTTCTTTATCACTTGGCCTGCCAGTGTGCTGCTGTTTCCATCACCTGTGTTAGTATATATACGCAATCTGCAAAACAACAATCAGTGAAAACTACATTGACTTCTTCACGTTGACCCTTAACTTAACCACTAAAACATATGGCACAATACCCATTTCTCTGGAGACTGAGTTGCCTAGCTGTATTCATATATACAGTAAAACCATTGTCACTGTGCAGGTTCACATGTAATAATTATTATTTGTTATCACATTTTGTAACCAGCCACAGCCAGCCTATGGTCATGGTCTCATGTTATTTTAACTGTTACTTTGCCTTTGCATCTATTGTGCTCAAGCCTTTTTTGTCCAGTTAGTTTATACAAGCTTCCATAATTTTGTTCCCTCATCTCCTTCCCTTTCTATTCAACACTGATTTTTTTGCCATGAAGCATAGACAGTATCAGTGGAATCAATCGCCTGGTCTGTATGGCCCCTAGTAGCTTCTCTATTCAGGTCTTGTCATCACAACTACTGGAGATGTGGGCTTCTCCTTCAATCTGCTTGTTTTAATCTTTCTGTTGACTTATTGTATTAATAGACTGCTCCTCCTTCTGGTGATTTCTCTTGGTCTTTGGTGGTGGCCTTATTTGTCATCTTTACAGTGACTGGGAATATCTTTTTCAGACCTGTACCTCAAGTTGTAATCTATTTCCTAATCCATTCCCATTCCTTTGGTTGGTGTTAGAATGTAATGTTCACTGGCTGGAGATCTTAGTGATATTGTAATTTCATAATAGCCAAATAGGATGTTTTCTGGTTTAATTTTAGTTTTGTAGCCTACTACTCAAACTATGGGTTACCCTGTCTTGTTAAAAGGTTACTTCTTAAGGGATGTCATCTGCTATCTGTATATCCTCCACCAAAGGACTTGTGTCTTTGGGAAAATACTAAGCTGTAATCTAATGCAGATTATCCCAGTCATCATTATTAACTGTACTGCAGCTGTGTATCTGTCTTAAAGAATGGCACTAATATTGAAGTAGTATCCCTTTCCACGGTGATTTTTTTTCTTTCTGTACGCTACTAAGTTTAAATGTAAATAACAAGAATGCACAGCCATATTTTCCTTCTTGGTGCATTCTTGTCTATATCTGCAGCCTACATTACCTTGCTGTCTTTGTCCACTGTTACAGAAACATTCAGTTCTGTAATCTTTTTAGACAAATTGCACAGTGTGAGAGTTTTTGGTATCCACACAGTATGAATATTCTCTTCTCTTTCTTGTCTACCTTCAGCACCAAATTTCAGCTTATATCATATTTAACTTGTTTGTGCATACTCACCAAAAAAAGGCTGCAAAGTGGAGACAATCACTACCTTTATTAAAGTTTAGCTCTTTCATCCCAAAATATCACAGGTCTTCATCAGAATAAGTCTAAGTGATTTAATAATATTACTTAAATAATTCCTCAAGGTCATATGACATGGAAAACAACATTTCATTGGTCAAACATACATCATATACCAAACTAATACACAATCCATTAAAACTGAACAGTGCAGTAATAAATAAGACATTACATTATATGACCAGCTATATTCCTAAAGGGATCTACTTCTAATTCCTAAATGGCCACTTCATCGAACAATGACCATCAAGATGACATTGCTGAAAAGTTAATTTTACAAACACCCAGATCACAGTAATGTAACTCCAGGGAACTTACCACTTGCCCAACAACACTTTAAAATGAAACTGAAGCAAATCAAACCCACCAAAGTGGGTTTTTTTGAGTTTGTCCACCCTCCCATGTGGAGGGGGCTGCACCCTTCACATCATCTCTAACTAAATATACCAACTCCGAGATCACACTGTAGTGGAGAAAAGTGCAAAGTTCACCATGGTAGCCAACTGGTTAGTTTCACGTAGTTACATTATGGTGAGCCAGGTGTTCATAAAATGAACTATTTGGCAATGTCATCTCGATGTTCTGTCGTTCAATATAGTGCCCATTTGGGAATTAAAAGTAGATCCATCCTAAAGTATATATACAAAAATTGTTAAAATTACGTATGCAAAGAAACCAAGAAATTAAAGTAGTTACCTGCTGTATGGAGGTAGTCCTGGCTAATAATTATTTCTTTTTTTGAGAGTACTGATTATCTTCAGTGCAAAGGGGTAGCTGTGGGTGCAGCATGTGCTATTTAGTACTGTGTTGTTCAGATTTAATCAACTGAGTATTAGTTTGGCATTTAATGTTTATTTAACCAATTCTTCTTTCAGTTTTTCCTGGTTAGGGGTCACCACAGCAGATCAAATGTCCATGCATGATTGACAGTGGAGTTTTTATGATATTGAGTTGCCAGCCCGGTGCCCAACCTTCCACAGAAGGCACACACACAGTCACACCTAGGGTCAATTTAGAGTGCCCAATCCACCTACAGCATGTCTTTGGGATGTGAGAGGAAACTGGAGCACCCGGAGGAAACCCACATGACCACAGGGAGGACATGCAAACTCTGCACAGAAGGCACCCCAGCCGAGGATCAAACCAGAGACTCTCTTGCTGTGAGGCGACAATGCTAACCACTGCACCACCATGGCCGCCCTGTTTATTTAGCCAATAAAAAGCAATTTTCTATGACATATGACTTCAAGGGAGTATTTAAGTAATATGATTAAATTACTTTGACTTGTTCTGTTTAAGTACTGTGATATTTTGGGACAAAAGTGCGGTACTTCGGTAAAGGAAGTGGTTGGTGTCTCTGCTTTGTAGTCTTTTTTTGTTTTGGTGAAAGGTTTGGAGTATGTGATACACTGTGTCATTTGTGGAATTGGTGCATACCCTACCAGCTTCACAACCTTTAGTGATTTTTCTTCTAAGGATGAGAACCTCACATCACTAGTGGGACAGTTAAACCAAGAAGTTTCCCAAATTTTACCATGCCAAATGCAGATTGAAAACAATTTCAGTATTGTTGATAAGCCAATGGGAAAGCATGGAAGTGAGATGGGTTCTGGCTTGAAATTTAACACCAGGCAATGCTTCCTATAAAATGATGGTATAGCTCAGTCCAAAAGTAGTGAAGGAAATATACAGCATTCTGGAACAGGTGTAACTAGTACCTCTCAGTCGAGAGATAAAGTTATGGATGGTACATAGCTTTTATAAATGATCAG
>NC_056739.1:317975613-317996941 GCF_019279795.1 Protopterus annectens
CAAAAGTAATCCAAGCAAGGCAGGCAGTCTGTTTCCAGTCGAAAATCCTTTATTAAGTACACAGACAAAAGCAGTCCAAGTAAAACAAAAAATAAGTAATAATTTCCTCACAAACTCTCTAAATATATATATATATGCTTTTATCAGGCATGGGAGTGGTTTATTGTGCTGTGAAACAAAGTGTTATTGGTACACATGTTAAATTCACATCCCTTCCTCCATCAGTGTGACATTCTACTACTGTTCAATTAAAAGTGCACTGGAACTTAGAAAATTGCCACATTGTTTACATGACTAAGTTTATTTTATTTTATTTTTTTCTACAAATTGGTTTTAAATACCATTTTAAATCATTTGAAATTGAAGTGTATATTTTGTTTGCATCACCACTACATATATATTTTTTTTACTTTTCTGGTTCTCTTTTTCCACTTTATTCAAAATGATGGTAATAACAATACTAACTAATTATATACCACCAATTATATATATAGGTTTTTTAGGGTTCTTGTACCACAGACACTGAAGAAGAAGTCTAGAAGGACCCAGCGATCTTTGTTAACAATAGGTTATAAAATAGGGAAACCCGTTTTTTTATGCAAAATGTATATGTATATATTTATATATAATTTTTTGATGCGCCGGGAAATGAACTAAGGTTGATATATTTCCATGACCATGTAGTATATTGCCTTGTATAAAATCACAGACTTAATAATTTAGTTGGTTAAATAAGATGTACCATTAAAGTACATTAGGGCTATATCCATCTGCATCATGACTTGGCTACTAGGTAGGGCAGGACCAGCTCGATTGTCACACTGATGATGGGGAAGGGATGTGAATTTAACATGTGTACCAATAACACTTTGTTTCACAGCACAATAAACCACTCCCATGCCTGATAAAAGCATATATATATTTAGAGAGCTTGCGAGGAAGTTGATTATCAGCCCTTTGTTTTACTTGGATGTGTGGCATAATATAGGATTTTCGACTGAAACAGACTGCCTGCTTCACTGGGATTAAATTTGAATACTTAGTAATGCTGTGAATTATATATTTTCTATTATTACTTTTGACTTGTGAGTTTACGTTCGCCTACTACTATACGTCTGATCTGATTAATATACAGTGATTAACTAGAAATATATGTACTGAAATTTTTCCCACACAGAAGTTTCTTACACTGTTTTGTTTTAGACCCCACTACACTTTAATGGGTTGTTTTGAGACTTGAGGATACGGAGATTGCTTGTTTTTATTAAATATAGAATTAACAGAGCAGTTATCAGAGATACAATACTGATTATTGCAGAGTGTCCAACAAAGATATAACTTTCTTCCAAGGATTATTTACCAATGGCCTGGGATAGAGTCATAGTTCTTTGATTTTTATTTCCATCGATGCAGTTGTCTTCATTAACGTGAAGAATTCTTCCAAGGTCGGGGGTGTATTTGAATTCCATCTTCTGGTTACACATTTCCTAGATATAGCAAGTATTGTCCATAACAAATACATATTTGTCTTATTCAGGTAGGGACCTTCGTTTACATTTAGTATAATCAATGCCTTAGTTAAGGTAAAAGATTCATTAAATAAAACTTGTAAAATGATTGATTCCATGCCAATATGATTTAATTTTATTACATTCCTAAAAATATGAATCCAGTCTGCTTTATTTGACTTTTCATACCTCCAACAAAAAACATTTGTAGTAGTACTAATCTTTTTAATTCTATCTGGTTTTAAAATGCTCTATGTAAGCATTTCCAGTTAAATATTTTCCAGTACTGTGTGTTAGAGGTATAATTAACTGATAGTAAGATGTTAGTTTTAATTTCTTCTGTTAACAACAATTACTGACCTTTTGTTAAGAAATGCCAGTATGATGGTTTGGGAATTGTTTTATGTTATTAATTCTTTATATAGATTTGAAATGGAATTTTTCTTTTCACAACTACTTCTTATTCTTCTTTCGGCTTTTCCCAGTTAGGGGTCACCACAGCGGATCATCTGCCTGCTCATGATTGGCAGTGGAGTTTTATGGTGTCGAGTTGCCAGCCCGGCACCCAACCTTCCACAGAAGGCACACACATGCACGCACTCACACCTAAGGCCAATTTAGAGTGTCCAATCCACTATTATATATAAATTCATACAGAAAACTTATTAGAGTTGGAATATCTTTAAATGAGGAATTATTATTCAAGATGCTATCCTCCAAAAAAAAGAAGCCAGTCTGGTGGTCCCTTGTGATAAACTACCTCTACAACAGAAGAAAGAAACTGTTGCAAAAAAGAGTAAAATCCCATGACTGGAGAAACTCCCTGGTCAGTCTCAGTAAGAAGCTGAGATCCCTCATAAAATCCTCCAAAGCTAGTTACAAAAACAGAATTGCCACTGACTGTAAAGACAACCACAAAGCATTCTATAGCTATGTCAAGAATTTCAATGGCAACACTCAGATCTGCTATGAGTTACAGCACAAAGGCACTAAATATACAGAACCAACTGATATTGCCAACATCCTGGCAGATAGGTTCAATGCTAGCTTTATCCCCCCTCATTCCCTAAAGGGCCCATCTCTATACCAGAAGAATGCAAAGTTCCTGTAATCACGGCTGCACAGGTAAAAAATACACTCTCCAAAGCCAAGAACACAGCATCCATGGGACCTGACAACATCCCAGGCTGTGTTCTACATTAACTACAGAACGAACTGGCACCCCACCTAAGTATCATGTTCGATCATAACCTCACCTCAGGCTATGTGCCCACTGAATGGCGCACAGTGACGGTTATCCCACTTCACAAAGGGTGAGCCACCATGGACCCCAGAAACTACCACCCCATTAGCCTGATGAGCCTGGTCTGCAAGGCTATGGAACGTATCATCAGGGAACTTATAAACAATGACTTTGGTAATCTCCAAACTCAGGAACCCACCCAGTTCGGGTTTATAAAAGGTAGATCATGTCTCTTAAACCTGATAGACTTCTTTGAAGCAGTCACCAAAGCTGTAGATGAGGGTAAGGTGGTTCACACAGCCTATCTAGATCTTGTCAAGGCTTTTGACACCATCCCCACTCTGGAATTATAGATAAACTCACTAAACTAGGTATAAATCCCTATGTCACAAGGTGGGTTGCCAACTGGCTCACTGACAGAACCCACACTGTGAAAGTAGCAGACTCCAAATCCAACTTCAGACCAGTGACAAGTGGAGTACCACAGGGTTCAGTCCTGGGTCCTCTTCTGTCTGGTATCTACTTCTCTGAAGTACAGGCTAACACAGAAGGTCTTTGGCTAATGAAGTTCACAGATGACTGCAAACTAGGAGCCATAATCAAAACTTCAAAAGATGTGGACATCCTACAAAAGGACCTCGCTGAGACAGATGCCTGGTGTCAAAGCCATGACCTCAAGCTCAATGTCTAAAAGTGCATTGTCATCCCTTTTGGTAAAAACTCGGTACCCATGAACTACCACATAGGTGGTAGTCTACTTAATACTGTAAGTGTGATAAGAGACCTTGGGACACAGGTGGACAGTAGTCTCTCCTTTGATAATTATATCGCCACAGTAGTCAGGAAATCCTTCTACATGGCACACTTCATCACAAAAGGTTTCTCATCCAGGAAAAAAGAGGTCATTGTTCCCCTCTACTTGTCACTTATTAGACCCATTATAGAGTACAATGCCCCTTTTGGTATGTACCTCACAAGACTTCTACAACAACTGGATAGGCTGCAGAAATGCATCACAAAGAGGTTTACTAGCCTCAAACAGATGCCCTATGCAAACCATCTCAAAAAACTGCAGCTTTACTCCATCACATATCGCCTACTCAGAGGCGATCTCTGCCTAACACACAAGACTATGTCAAACCCAGAGCTTTTGGACATGCTCTACTTAAAGAAATCCCAATCCCTATGAGCTACACACTCTAGGGACATAAATCTTGTCACCACAATAAACAGAGCATGCTGGATGGATAGATTCCTG
Source organism: Protopterus annectens (assembly GCF_019279795.1). Taxonomy (NCBI): domain Eukaryota; kingdom Metazoa; phylum Chordata; order Ceratodontiformes; family Protopteridae; genus Protopterus; species Protopterus annectens. The sequence goes on from NC_056739.1 coordinate 317,979,623, forward strand.
TCCCAGAGACTTCCCATATTCTAGAACAAACTACCTATCTATATCAAACAAAGCTCCTCATTAGCACTCTTCAAGAAAAATCTTGATGATTGGATGGGAGATAGGAAATTCACCCTGGGGATCACTTATGTGGCTCTGCTCCATAGTGGCACAGGAAAATAATTTTCTTGGGTGGCGAGAGCCAGGGTACCTTTTGGCTAGGCTTATATAGGCCCTAGGGCCAATAGCCTAGTACCTACCTATGAACCTATTAATTAATCTGCATAAATCTTGCGTGTACATTAGAATGCATTGTAAGGTTAACCAGTCCTGTGATGGAATATTGTAAGCAGTTTTTATCATATGTATATCTAAAATATTTAATTTATTTACACATTGAAACCAGCATAAGAATCCATTTTGTTCCCAGGAGGTTATTGTTTCCCTATATATTTTGTGAGGAAAGTCCTTAGTGATGGTAAATGGGGGTAAAAGGTCAAACCAAAGTTTTAGATCTACGTTTGCATTGATAGGTTTCCTAAAGGAATTGATGTAATGATTAATCAGTGTTGTTTTAGAAGGTTTTGTTATATTATATTGTATACTTATGCATAGTATGTACCAGGGTTTGTTTGATTTGTCTACTATTAAAACATTTTTAACAGATTAAATTAATTTGTTAATATAGCCATTGTTAATTCTTTCCAGTTGGCAAAATAATTTGGGTTTATCCAGTCTATTTTAGTTTTAAGCACAGATGCTCAACTGTTTCTTTTTCTGGGAAGTTCAACCCTGCTTGTTTCCAGGGTCTAATGTGATGAGTTAGAGCTACTCTATTTTTTTTGGGGATACCATAGAAATTTTATTAAACATGGGTTTATTTCTTTAAGAATGTATCTTTTAGGAATTAACTGTATTGTTAAAGCTACATATAGTATTTTTAGCAATAAGACCATTTTTATTAATTGCAATCCGTCTTCAAAAGTTAATATAAGTTTGTTTCACTTTTCTATATATATTTTTATTGTTTCAATAATGTTTTTTATAATTTATTAATATTGTTTCATTTATATTTTTGCATACCACTATTCTTAAATAATTTAGTTCAAGTTCTTGTTTTCCTATGATGGATTTATCTGTAACTTGTAGTTCTTTTTTCTTATTTCAAAATAGAAATTTTGATTTTGATCTATTAAAGTGTAGACCTGAAATCTTATAAAATTTCTCCATTACTTCTTCTAGCTCTCCTAATGACTCTCTGGAGTTTGATAGGGTTAATAAAATATCATTAGCAAAAAGCATTATTTTAGATATGTACTGGTCATAGACTTTTATTCCTTTTAATAAAATAGGAGAAAGGGGGCATCCTTGTTTAGTACCTTTCATTATATGGATAGATTCTGAGGTAAAATGACCTAATTTAATGTAGGTTAAGTTATTAATATATATGTTTTTTATTAATAAGATGAAGGGAGGAGGAAATTCAAGTAATGCTAAAGTTTTAAATAGATATTCATAGATGAGGGATCAAAGGCTTTTTCTATGTCTAATCCAATTACAAGTGTGTCTCTATCTTTTTATTCACATAATCTATAAGAGTAAGAATCCTTTTAATATTATCATGTGTGTGCCTGTTATATAAAAATCCAGTCTGATCATTATTAATTGTCTTTTAAAGTGGTATTCTCATTCTGTTAGCTAGGATTTACATGAATATTTTGTAATCAGTATTCAGTAATGACATAGGTCTGTATGAGGTGCAAAGGTCTGATGGTTTATTATCTTTTAGAATTGGTGTTATGAGAGAATATTTCCATGAGGGTGGTATTTCTGCTTCTGACTGGACTTCTAGCAAAGTTTTATGAAAAAGGGAGATTATTGTTGAAGGGAAGAGTTTGTAAATTTCCATAATTATACCAACTATCCCTGGAACTTTGTTAGATTTACTTTCTTTTATCTTGTCAACAATTCCTTTGTAGGATATAGGTTTTTGTAGGTCTAATTTTAAGTTTTCCGGATTTTTTTTATATTGATAAGGTTTGTAAATAAGTCTATTTGGCTGGTATCTAAATCTTCTTTTTTGAGGTGTTCCATATAATGAAACCAAAATGCTTCAAAGATGTCTCCTATATCTGATATTTTTTCCCTTTTTTTCATGATATATACTACTAATGTTACTTGCATTAGATTGCATTTTAATTCTTGTAGATAAGTTATGTAGATATCTGGGGGAGGTGGCTAATGAGTTTATTTTTAATTTTTCCAAGGCTAGACAAGTTTTGCATGTTAGAATTTCATTATATTTTTGACTTAATTCCTCTGTTTCTTTTTTGACTTCTGGACAATTCTGATTTTTTTTTAAATTTTGCTGTCAAGAGTCTGATTTGCAAGTCTAATTATTCAGATTCCCACTCTCTAACTTTGTTATTGTACCAGCTAAGGGTCTTACCAAATAAATACGCTTTTAATGAGTCCCAAACCATAAATGTACTGATTTCTGTTGTATTATTAATTTCAAGAAATAATTGTAGTTCTGAAAACATCCAGGGTCTGAATTCTTTAATTTTCGTGACATATGATGGAATTCTAGTTGAGAAGATTAAAGGTTTAAACTCTATTTGGAGCTTCATTATCAGAGAGTAATGATCTGAAAAGGGACATGAAACTATTGAAAAGTTGAGGATTTTTGTTTGTAAATCTTGAACTACAAATAATTGGTCTATTCTGGTTTGTGTTCCAAATCTATGGTCTTTATGGGAAAGTAATAAGGCTTTATCATCTTTTACTTTAAAAGTGTCTATTAAATGAAATGAATCAATCCATCTTTTTAAGGATTTTGAAATAGTTGCTATGCGAAAAGAATTCTTGGTGGTTTCAGAAACTTCTAAGGTGCAATTAAAGTCTCATCCCAGTATAAGATTTCCTTTATAATTGTTGGAAATAAAATCTAGGGTTTTTTTAACCGTTCCTGCTCCAATTCCTGGGAACCAATATAGATTAGCTAAGGTCCATATTCTGTTATTAAATTTAATTATAACAAATGCGAGTAGACCTTTTTTGTCTTCATATTTATAAATAACTTTTGGAGTGATTATGTTTTTCTTCCAGGGAATTGATACTCCTTTTGTCTTTGTTCTATAGGAGGATTGAGCTAAGACTGTATAGTCCTTAGGGCTCCAAATAAAGCTACCATTAGTCTTAAAATGTGTTTTTCCTGGAGAAATACTACTTGTGCCTTATTTAGATTTAAATATTTTAGTAAGTTTGATCTTTTATTTGCATTATTTAAGCCATTAGTATTTAATGATAAGAATGTTAAATCCATTTCAAGTTATTGTTGGAAGAAACATTTGCTTCTTTTTTCTATTTTGATTATAGTAGTTATACCATATTCTCTGATAACATTGAATGTTATTTTTATGTGTGTAAACTCGTGTAATTTAATGTTCTTTCTTCTTTAAATACAAATAGGGTAAAATTCTGGTCAGTCTTTAAAAAAGTACTTCTATAAAACATTAATTCTAAAGTATCAACTACAAGTAAATCTGAATTTCCCATTAAAAATGGAATGAAAGTCATTCCTAGTCCAATAGATAAAGATAGATCTATTGGATTATCACTCATACCTTTAACCGACAATAACAACTGACCACCATATGTTAAATTATTATATGGAAAATTTTCTTAAAAGCGATATGAAATTCTATATTATTCTATTATTATTCTATAGTATTTTATATATCAGGATGAAATGTTAGTAGTGTAAACAATTATTATGTTTACTTAGAAAATATCCAATATTTAGTTACCCTTAAGAGATCCCAAACATGTCAGATATGTCATTTTGGATAAATTAAATGCAACAGAGGAGCATACACTAAATAAGCCAACAAATAGATTATTACTAAATTACCAATGAAATATGAATTTAAAGTAGGTGTACTGTCTTCCTTTACTTTCCCACTCTTCAGCTCACCAATTTCAACTTACACTTATGAAAAGACATGGCTTATCAGTGGTATCCAGACTCTGAGTAGAGGCGCCCTACATTCTAGTGTGCAGTGCTTTTACATATTTATAGATTTACAAAGCAGAGTCTAAAAATGAACTATGATCACCCTGACAAATGCTCAAAGTATAAAACTGATAATTTCCTTTAAAAGTTTAAACATATACTTTATAGTTATCAGAGGAAAATGTTTAATAGTCACAATAAAACAAAAACACAAAGTCTAAATAACCTAAGACTGATTTAACTTTATTGTCTTTAAATACAAATGGCTTAAACAATCCTAGCAAGAGATCAAATCTACTGAAATATTTAAAACTGGACAAAGCACAAATTGTCTTCCTTCAAGAAACTCATTTCAAAACAAATGACAATTACAAATGGAATCCTAAGGAATATATGATATTGGCACAATCCACTTATAAGAAAAAGACAAAAGGGGTAACAATTTTATGGAAAACAAATGTGATTAACCCAGAAATCATTTATAAGTATGAAGATAAAGAAGGCCTTATGGCATTAGTAATAGTTAAATATAACAGAATATGGACCCTAGCAAATCTATACTGGTTTCCAGGCATTGGATCAGGAACAGTTACAAAACACTTCAATTTCATTTCCAATAATTATAAAGGCAACTTAATATTATGAGGAGATTTTAACTATATATTTGATATGTCTGAAACTACAAATAAAAGATTGCTGCTTACATCTGCTGTATCGCTAAAATAATTAATTTCTCAATCAGTCCCTGCCCCTTTTCAGACCACAATTCATTGATACTAAAACTTCAAAATGGGTACAGACCATTAATCTTGAACTCCTGAATTCCAGCATATATAACTAAAATTCAAGAGTTCAAACCCTGGCTATTATCTGAATTACAGTTCTTCTTAGATATTAATTACATCACAGAGATAAATAAAATAATGATATGGGACTCATTAATAGCTTACATATATGGTAAACCCCTAACTTGGTATAAAAAAATCAGAGAATGGGATTCTGAATGATTAGATCTGCAATCCAAACTTTTGTCAGTAAAAGCTGAAAAAATCAAAATCATTTGGAGATGAAAAAGAAAGAAGCATTAAACAATAAATACAATGAAATTCTAACACAAAAAAATAGTTTAGCTTTAGAAAACCTAAAAAGTAATACCTTAGCCACTTCTCTTAAACATCTACATAATTTATCCACAAGAATCAAAATACAATCAAAAGCTTATGACATTAAAAGTATCTTCCATGAAAAGAAAGGGGAAATATCTTGGATATAGGTGACATTCTTGATGCCTATGGAAATCACTATATGGAACATTTCTGAAAAGAAAACATACATAACTATCAATTAAATCTAGATTAAAAATGTTCTAATATACAAAAAATACCAGAAAAATTAAAACTAGATCTGCAAGCAGCCATATCCTACAAAGAAATTACAGATACAATACAAGAGGGTAAAAATAATAAAGCTCCAGGTGTAGATGGCATAATTATGGAAATATGTAATCTTTTTGCATCAAAGATACTATCCCTCTTCCATAAAACTCTATTAGAAATTCAGTCACAAGCTTTAATACCACCCTCTTAGAGATATTCCTTAATTCCACCAATCTTAAAGGAAAACAAATCACCTAACCTCTGTACCTCATATAGATCTATATCATTATTGAATAATGACTATAATATATTTATGACAATATTAACTAACAGAATGAACATACCACTATCCAAAACAATAACTAATAATAAAACTGGATTTATATATCATAGATACACATATTACAATATTAAAATGATAATTTCTCTTATAGATTATGTTAATAAATACAATAAAGAAACACTCATAACTGGCTTACATATAGAGAAAGGCTTTGATTCCATAAATTGGGACTATTTATTCAAAATTCTGGTGTTATTTGAATTTCCTCCTTCCTTTGTTCCTCTACTAAAGAATGTATAAATATATATATATATATATATATATATATATATATATATATATATATATATACACAAATAATTTAACGTATGTTAAGCTAGGGTCCTTTCACCTCTAAATCTATGCATATAACAAAGGGTACTAAAAAAGGATGTCCCATGTCACCGATTATATTTGCTTTGGCTATTCAAATATTGGCAGATTCAATATGTAACAATACATAAATCAAAGGAGATGTTTATGAACAATACAATTCTAAAGTAATGCTCTTTGCTGATGACATATTATTAACATTATCCAATACAAAAAAGATGTTAGAAGAATTAGATATTTTAATATCTAATGGACTTGACCATCACTAACATGGGGACTCTATGTTCCATACCAGAAGTGTATCCTTCACTGGTAAGATCAGACCATAAACTAATCTCACTGGATATTCACATCCCGACACCACCCCCTGCCCAGAAAACTACAGTGAAAAACATCTCTAAAGCAAATTTCACACTCCTCAAAACCGAGGTGGAATCCTTCAAAGCCCCCGGGCCTGTGGAAAATACGGCCCAGACCGCAGAATCCTTTATAAATGCATTCTATGAACACCTTCAGGAATGCATGGATCATGCGATCCCAAATAAAACCAAGACCCAATCCTCCAAAGGCAGACGTCCTGTCTGGTGGACCCCAGCCATAAACAAACTATACAATAGAAGGAGGAAGCTACTAAATGATAGAGCAAGATTCCAAAAAGGGAAGGCATCTCTGATCAGTATTAGCAAAAAACTATGGGCACTCATAAAATCGTCTAAGGCCAGCTTCGAGAGAAAAATTGCACAGGACACTAAGGATAATCACAAGGCTTTCTTTAGTTATGTTAGCAACCAGGGTGGTAATTCCCAGAAATGCTCAGAATTAGTCCAAAATGACAAAAAATACACCGAACCCACAGACATTGCCAACATCCTAGCTGACAGGTTCAGTGCAAACTTCTCCCCCCCCCACCAAAAGGGCAAATATCTATCCCAGCAGAGTGCTGCCCCCCTGACATCTCAGATGCTCATGTAAGAGCCGCCCTCTCCAAAGCAAAAAAACACAGCATCAATGGGACCAGACGGTGTCCCGGGCTGTGTCCTACATGAACTCCAAGAAGAGCTAAACCCAAACATAAAACTACTGTTCAATCTCAGCCTTACTACAGGATATGTACCCAAAGAGTGGCGTACAGCAACTGTGGTCCCTCTCCACAAAGGTGGTGCCTCAACGGATCCTGGAAACTATCGCCCCATAAGCCTGACTAGCTTGGTCTGCAAAGCTATGGAAAGGATCATCATGGACCTCATAAATAAAGATATTGGGGACCTACAGACACTGGATCCTACCCAGTTCGGCTTTGTTAAGGGCAGATCCTGCCTCTTAAACCTGGTTGATTGCTTTGAAATAGTCACCAAGGCCATTGACGAGGGGAAGGTGGTCCACACAGCCTACCTGGACCTCATAAAGCCTTCGATACAATACCCCACTCAGGCATTATAGATAAGCTCACCAGCTTAAATATAAACCCCTATGTCACTAGATGGGTTGTAAACTGGCTCAAGGACAGAACCCACATGGTTAGAATTGCTGGAGCCATGTCAGACTCCAAACCAGTTACAAGTGGCGTCCCACAAGGCTCAGTCCTGGGACCTCTCTTGTTCGGTATATATTTCTCGGAGGTACAGGCCAGTATGGAAGGACTGTGGCTGACCAAGTTCACAGATGACTGAAAACTGGGCACCATAATCGACTCTCCAGCCGACACAAGCATCCTCCAAAAGGGCCTCATAGAAACAGACAACTGGTGCCAGAGCCATGGCCTCAAGCTAAACGCCAAAAAGTGTATAGTCATCCCCTTTGGCAAAAACAAAGTGTCCACAAATTACCACATAGGTGGTAATCCATTAAGTACAGAAGAAGTAATTAGGGACCCGGGAACCCAAGTTGATAGCAATCTCTCATTTGACAACCACGTGGCCAAAGTGGTTAGAAAAACATTTTATATAGCCCACCTATTCATGAAGGGATTCACATCTAGATCAGGGGAGGTTATTGTGCCTCTTTACTCATCCCTCATCAGGCCTATAATTAAGTACAATGCCCCTTCTGGGATGTACCTTACCAGACACCTGCAGCAATGGGAAAGACCCCAAAAGTACCTCACCAAGAGGATCAAAGGGCTCAAACAGATGCCATATGCTGCCCGGTTAAAGAAACTCCAGCTCTACTCAGTGGCATACTGCCTGTTCAGAGGCGATCTGTGCCTGATGTATAAAGCCATGTCCAACCCGGAATTAATGGACATGCTGCACCTCAGAAAATCCAAATCCCATTGAGCTACACGCTCGAGAGACTTGAACCTCAACACCAAAATAAATAGGACATGTTGGAGGGACAGATTCATAACCCAGAGGCTCCCTTCACTCTGGAATAAAATCCCAGTCCAGGTTAGGCAGAGTCCCTCATTGACTCTCTTCAAGAGGAATCTTAATGAGTGGATGGGAGATCATAGGTTTACCCCGGGTATCACTTCTGTGTCACTGTTAGACAGAGGCACAGTATACTAACCTCAAAAAAGGGCATAGCAAAATTAATTTAAAATGGGTGGCGAAAGCCAAACACATTCTGGCTAGGCTTATAAATGCCCTAGGGCAGATAACCTAGTATGAACCTATGGACCTATAATTGACACATTTTGCAGGACTTCAGGACTCCATTTCAATAAGTTAAAACCAAAATTTTTGATTTTAAATAAAAAAAAAGAATTCCAGATGAAGGGAAATTACATTATAGAGAAACAAGACTCTACCTTAAAATATCTAGGAATTGAGTTATGCAAGAATAGTAATGAATTAGTCTCAAACTCTACAATAATATCATCAATACAATTAAAATCTCTGTGGAAAAGTGCAACAAAATAATATTAACATTTGAAGACAGACTACAGTTAATAAAAATGGTTTTACTACCCAAGAATCTGTATATAGCTTTGGCAACACAATACCAGAAAGGAATATACTCAAAGAAATAAACTCATGCCTAAAAATGTTTATGGGTTCCCAAAAGAAACAGAATAGCTTTAATACATCATATCAGACCATGGAAATGGAGAGGATTAAACATTGCTGATATAGAACATATATAAAAGCATCAATATCTAAAACAATCTCAGATTGGATAAGTCCAAATTATTCTGCAAATTGGAAAGAATTGCTAACTATAATATCAATAAATGAATATGATTTACAAAAGAAATTTCAAATAAATAAAAACAATTCACCATGGCACATATTATGTATTAGTATGCAATATAACATAACTAAGCCCACTAAAACTCATATGATTAATTATTACACTGACTCATTTAGGAAAATTATTAATGCAAATGTAGATTTAAAAATGTGGTTTGATCTTTTAACACCATTCATAATTACAAAGAGCTATCCACATAAAATATACAGAGAAATAATTAATTCCTGGGAAGAGAAAGGATTTGTTTGTTGGTTTCAATGTATCAAAGCACTAAAAGTTCTGGATATGCAAACAACAGGAACAACATACAAAATTCCACAACAAGATTGGCTAACTATGCAAAACATTCTGATATATTCGCAAGATTTATGCAGAATAATTAGTAATTCTTCATTTAAAGAAATGCCTAAACTTACGAAATACCTACATGAAATCATATGGAATGATTATGACATGGAAAATAGTATTTTGAATATTTACAAGATATTGATAAATTATAAAGCACCACCCAAATCCTCATATTGGAATTATATAACAAAAGGACACTCATTACAGCTAACTGAAGAAATTAAATCAAATATTTTATTATCAATAAAACATACAGCCTTTACACAATGCTGGAAAGTTTTTAATTGGAAATGCTTGCACAGATCATTTTTTAACTTCAGACAGATTTACTAAAGTTAATTCTTCCACAAAGGGAATATGTTGGAGGTGTGAGCAAATACACAATGCAGATTGGAATCACATTTTTTTGACTGTGCTAAAATTAAGCCATATTGGAATGGTATTAAAAACTTTTTACGTATTTAATGAATCATTTATCTTATCTAGAGCTCTAGTATTATTAAATGAGTGCAAAGGTCCTCATTTAAATGAGTCAGATATGTATCTAGTATGGAGAATACTTGCAATCTCAAGGAAGTGTATAACAAGAAGATGGAATACAAACACAATACAGACTTTGAAAGACTTCCACAGCCTACTGAAGACCACAGCATTGTTGGAAATTAAAATTAAAGAATTACGGATTCATCCTAAGCCATTTATTAACAATCCATGGAAAAAAGTCTTATCATTGACACTTTACAATAACTGAACAGATATACTCTGATAACAGGATTGTTATACCTATAAAGTAATTGTATATATTGAGCTCTGTTATAGTTGCAGGCTGATGTAAATACTGTACATAGTTATTTAAGATGTTATAATACAAATACTATGGAATTTATTTAACTGCATTTGAAAAATAAAAAAAAAATGAGAAGATTATATATTCCTCATTCTGAAGGAGGGATGGGCCTCCTTGAAATTGATTACATGTATAGATCTGCAATCTTGGGACTCCACACATATCTGCTGACCTCACAAGATAGAAATGTAGTGAAAGTTTTGAAACATAAGGAGAATAAATCTAAGATGACTTTCCTGCTTAGGCTAGGAGAAGCATATCAGTGTCAAGCAGGAATTGAAATCAAACTACAAGTAGATAGAAATCAGACAACTGAATTTGCCAAAAAACAAAAGAAAGAATATGAGGTGAAAGACAAGATGAGAAGGCAACAGATGTGGAAAAAGAATAAATATAGTTGCAAGTATAGAAAACATATGGAAGAACCTCATGTTGATCAAGAACAAATGCAGGAATGGTTAAGGAGAGGTGAATTTAAACCAAGAGATGAAAGGTTAATATTGGTGGCCCAAGATAGTGGACTACATACATGTTGGTTTACAAAGTCCATTGAATATGTGGGACAAATAGGTAAATGTAGGTTTTGTAAAACAGAATTGGAAACAGTTTCACACCTTGTTACTGGTTGTGACATACTAATGGCAGAAGGACAGTATACTGAAAGGCATAATAATGTGGCAAGACTGTTGCACTGGGGATTGTGCAAACATTATTGTATTGAAGTGGCTAAAAGCACTGGAAATATAAACCACAAAGCATCATAGAAAATGATGAAGCCTACATCACATGGAATCACCCATTATCAGCAGTTCAAAAAATCAATGCTAGAAAACCAGATTAAGTGGTCCAGGAAAAGAAGACAAAATTAGCATTGATCATTGAAATCACCACACCCAGTGACTACAGTGTCATTTGTACAGAGAGACACAAAGACATAAAATATCAGGATTTGCAAGCAGAAACCAGAGCAATGTGGAAGAAAGATACCTAGATTGTTCCAATAGTAGTAGGAGCAACGGGTCTTATATAAAATAGAGTCTACAATCCCATTTAAATATGCTATCAATACATGTAACTCCATATGAATTGCAGAAGGAGTCATTACTGGGCACATTGTGGGTGCTGCGAAGAGCACTTTTGGCTGACATCAAAGAGTGAAACAATAGTAATTCCATGAACTTTAATCGTACTTTGACTTAGGAATGGGGTCCATTCCCATCATGGTATTAGACACCCAAAATATTTGGAGAAATTAAAAAAGGAAGAAGCCATGCTTGTTATATATATATATATATATATATATATATATATATATATATATATATATATATATATATATATATATATATATATATATATATATCTGAGTCAAGCGAGTAATACAGAATGTCTCATATGTGACAACGATCCCACCTAGGTATCAAGAACCAATATTTGAGGTGCTCTAAACAGATCTGCTATCAGATCCAATATTCCACTGTGGATAACTGAGCTGTATGGCTCCCAAGACAGAGATGACAGGAAGTCCTCTGTGTCTGTTAATAGTGACACTGTTAGCACATCTCCATCCATGGTCCTCTGATCCTGTTCCAGGCAGGTGTGCACATGTGAATCATTTTAGTGACCATTCTCTGAACTTGCAGTGATGTGCTCTAAAATATTCCATCATGTGATGAAAGATCCAGTCTGATCTAGCATTCTAGAGCATCTACCAAACAAGCTGGAGACCCTGCAGCAGGATGTCATTTTTGCCTGGGAGAACTTCAACTTCTTTTCTCTCAGCATAGGCTGAGGCCCATGCCAGGACATTTCTCAGGAATCCAGTGCAATTACCAGGTATTATCCACACATGGTTCCTTTGCGGGTACTTGGGGTGGTCCCTCCCTCAACAATCACAGTCTGGACATATGTCACTATGGTGCAGCTGTAGTAACAGGGAGCCCTTGAAAGCTACAGAGGCCTTGTGATTGTACTTTTTTACAGTATTCTCTGATACAAACAAGGCTTTTTTGTTGTGATCATACTCTATTACAGCAGTCTCTGATACAGGCAAGGCTTTCTGTTGTGATTGTACTCTTTTTACAACAGTCTCTAATACAGACAAGGCTTTTTGCTTGTTGCAAATCCCAATGGTGCTTTATCAGGAAGTGGTATGGTACTTTAGGCCCCCTTTCTCCCCCCACCTAAAAGACCCAGATACTCTTCTCCACAGCCAAAGCCTGTTAAAGAACATAACACTAAGGCTTACACTAAATTACTGTGCAATCACTTGCATAAGTGTTTAAACTCAGTTGTACCAGATAGAACCAAAGCCAGAGACCCAAGTAAAATCAAGCTGCCATGGTAGACTTCCAGCATAAAAAAAAAAAAAAAAACAACTCTACAATAAACACAAAGAGTTGCTGTCCACTAAAACAAAAACAAGGACCCAACAATGAAAAAGCACCCTCCTTAGTCTTATCAGGCAAATAAGACATCTTGTTAAATTGTCCAACAGCTACTTTGAGGGAAACCTAGCAAGTACTGCCAAGGATAACCATAAGTCCCTTTACAGCTATGTATGTAACCTAAATGGCAGGACTCAAGCATGTGCAGAACTGGTGGCCAATAGTATCACACACACTGACCCCACATATATAGCGAACCTGCTAGAGGATAGGTTTTGTGAAAAATTTCACTCCCTTACCCCCTCCTAATTTAAATCAAACCCTCCCCCAAACTTCCCACTGCCTTACATATCTGAAGAGCAGGTCATCAAAGCCCTGTCCAAGACAAAGAACATGGTCAATATAAGACCAGATTACATCCCAGGCTATCTTCTAAACAGGCTAAAGCATGAACTAACATCACCACTAAGTACCCTTTTCAATCATAGTCTAACCACAGGGTTGGTTCCTGTGGAATGGAGAACAGCTACAGTTATTCCCATCCACAAAGATGACCTAGCAACAAACCCTGAGAATTACAGAACCATAAGCCTGACCAGCCTAACCTGTAAGGCTATGGAACATATCATTATGGACCACATAAATAAAGTCATAGGTGACCTCCAAACCTTGGACCCTACCCAATTTGGCTTTGTGAAAGGCAGATGCTGCCTGTTAAATCTGGTGGATTCCTTTGAAAGTGTGACCAAGGCCAGTAATGATGGCAAATCTGAACACATGGCATACCTCGACTTGGCAAAGGCTATCGACACAATCCCACATTCAGGCATTACTGATAACTTAGCAAACTGAATGTAAACCCTTTCATTGTAAGATGGTTTGCCAACTGGCTTGCAAACTGGACACACACTATCAAAGTGGGGACTCTACGTCAATCAGCAGACCTGTTACCAGCGAGGTGTGACAGGGGTCAGTGCTAGGCCCCCGACTGTTTGGTATATACTTCTTAGAAGTTCACATCAAAACTAAAGGGTTGTGGTTGACCAAGTTTGAAGACAACTGCAAATTAGGTGCAATCATTGATGTCAGCATACTCCAAGATGGTTTCACACAGACCAACAACTGGTGTATTAGTCATGGTCTCAGACTGAATGTAGAGAAATGCATGAGCATTCCCTTCAGCACAAACAATGTCTCTTCACACTATCAAATCAATTAAAATACCAGAAGTACCCATGAAGTGGTAAGGCACAGGTTGACCATGACCTTAACTACAACCACCACATGTCTACCATTGTAAGGAAAGCTTTCCATGTAGCTCACTTGATTAGTAAAGTCATCACCTCAAGAGCAAAAATTGTTATAACCCCCCATACTCGGCACTTATCTGCCCCATTTGATATATACCATACTAAGCATCTACCGCAATTAGAGAGACCTCAGACGTTTTAAACAACAAAGGTCAATGGCCTCCAGCATGTGCCTTACATGAACTGACTAAAATCCCTGTCACTGTACTGTGTATCATATAGAGTTCTTAGGGGATACTTATAGCTGGCCTACAAAGCAACCCAAGACCCAAAACTAATGAACGTACTGTATATCCATAAATCAAATGGGTCTAGGGCTACCCATTCCAGGGACTTAAATATGGTCTGCAACTAAATAGGACATGCTGGAGGGATATATTTATCTCCCAGTGACTACTAAATCTTTGGAACAGGCTACCAATTCATGTGAAACAGAGCACCTCTATGACACTGTTCAAGAGGAACCTAGATAAGTAGATGGGGCACCATAACTTCTTACCAGGGATAGCACCTACAATCCTCCTATACATGGGCAGTCATTACTAAATACATCTTGGGTATTGACTAGACTATCTATGATATTACATTGGGATGAAATGGCTAGGCTTGAAATGACCTCCAGGTCAATAGACTAGCAACCTCCTATGATCCTATGAACCTACAAAGTCAATAAGGTGGCAGCATTTAGTGGATAAAGATGCTGCCTATGCATGAAAGTACATACACCTACAGTTTGATCACATTTAATTAGTGAATGTTCTGCTGGACAGAGCTATTGTATGTCTGTATGAAACAACTTGAAGTACATTACTGTGGCATGCATTTTTATTTGATCAGAATCAGATGTCTGACATACATACAGTCTATAAACTGTTTATTATTTGGGTGTACAGAGGATATGTGGATTAAAGTCATTGATGCTGTCATTTGATGCTGTCATTAATAAGGCTTATCAGAGCTATTGTGTTTAAGTAAAACAATAGATATATTTCACTGTGGCCTTTTTAAATATGATTACAGAAGACGGGATACATGCACATGTATATGTCTTTTGATGGCATTTTCCCTTGCTGTTTAGTTCACAGTGTGTGTATTTGTTATATTTCAGTCTGAGGAACCAAAAAACAACAAAGTACTGGAATTACCCTAGCAAAACAATAAAAATGCTAAACCAGGTGCTAAAATAAACCTGTACATTCAGTTTATTGAAGTTTAAGCAGTTTTGTTCCCTGTTTGGTGGATCTTCATCAGAAACATGGCAGCCATCTTGTTTTAGGGTTTAAATATCCTTAAAGGCACTAAAACTCTGCAACATTTAGAGATATACACCTTAAAAAGCTTTCAGAATTGTCAAAGGTAGTAAAAAGTGCCATAATACAACCCTAATGTTAAAAACAATTGTCAAAACATTTAATAACTTTCAGAATAATGTTAAAACTATAAAAAAAAAACACTTTAGAAAAATGGATTAAAAAATCAAATGAGCGCAGATGAAATAGCTATACTCTAGCAGCTTTGGTTCTTAACATAGGTTTAACAGGAATTACATTGTTGATGCCTGGTGGATTACAGGAATTGAGTAGCAATTGCCAAAACATTTCCCTTTGTTCAAGTATAAGCTCCCAATCACCCCCTTACTACTACGTGCAAATTTTTCAAGAATACTGAATGCAAATTTCTTGAAATCACAACATGATAGTAAGTGTTTATATAAGGCATTCACTTCAAGCCCTTTGCTAATTTATTCGTTGTGTTAAATTCTGTTCTGCAACAGACAAACTGTGATGCTGACGTAGATTGCCAGACAATCGAAACAGAAATCAATGTATACTACCCCCTTAGCAGTACAGTTATACTGCTCCTTCACTGAGAGCAACCTGGGGTAGCCGGCCAATAAAAGGTATGTTCCCTTGAGAATATATCTACATTGTTTGCACATCCCACAACAATTCATCCCCCTATTCTTATCTGAAGAATTTTGCATGTCATGATTTTTTTCTAAAATAGCCTTTAAATTGGTACTCTTCTTGTACACAAATTTTGGCTTCTGACCCAACTGGTCAAGCAGCCCAAAAGCACTAAAAACTGTCTTCAGTGACATCTGATAGCTTTTTTTAGGGAGGAAATATCAGCATTATATTGAATAACAAAAGCGTAACTTAAGTCAGCTTTCTTACCAATCAAATCAACAGAGAACACATGGGGGGAAGTCAGATTTCTTACCAATCAAATCAACAGAGAACACATGTGGGCAAATCAGTAGGGGACCATATTTAATGTGTCTAACCTCTAAAATCCATTTCTTAAGATCACCTAACAACACTGAGGGGTATCCATGGTCCATAAATAAAATACAAAGTTTGTCAATTGGTACTGGAAAACCAAGTCAACTGAAATTAACCTACTGAGTCTAATAAATTGTCCTTTAACAATATTTATTTTGTCCTTTAACAATATTTATTTTCTGCCACTTAGGGTGTTGACTGGTGTAGTGTAAGAAGGCATTTGAAAAAGTTTCTTTTCTTGTTTAATTTACCTATTTTCTAAATAACTGATTCATAGGTCTCTTCAGATAAATTTTTGTATCGGGTAATGCCTGGGTAGTTAATAGAACTGCTACTGGCCTGATATGAAAAGTATAAGAAGTCAGTACAGCCATTTAAAAAATCCATAAATTCTTGTAACTCAGTGAGGTTCCCCTTCCACAGAATAAATATATCATACAAGTACCTCATGTAAACCTCAACCTTGGAAAAAAAGGAGAGAAACAGATATTTTTGGAGTTTTCCAATACTGTAACACCATGTTCACAAATACAGGGACCATATCTGCTCCCATCGCTACACCCCTGTATTACATGTAGTATTCCTCTCAAAAAATACAAAATTGTTTTTAAGCACCAGTTCCATACATTGAAAAATGAAACTAATTTCACCTGGTCAAGGTTGTTACCATTAGCCCATGGTACCCAGAAACCATTCCAAGCCATCATCATGGGGGAGGAAAGAGAACAAGTCCTTGATGTCTATAGTCAAAACTAGGGTATCAGATAAAAATTTGACACCTGCAACTGCCTGAAGAAACCACCAAGCACTTACACTTCAATAAACTGGATGTAAATGTTCGTTTTAACAACTAGTTCAGCGTTTTATATTTTTCAGTTTAACAAACTCTGTGAATAGACAGAACAGTGCAGTGGTGCAATAGTAG
>NC_056739.1:317997441-318013320 GCF_019279795.1 Protopterus annectens
CTGACTCCTTCACCTGCACAGACTCTCTCTCTCACTGAGATAATGAAGTACTTATATCTAAACTGTTGTGCACACTTATGCATTTTCTGCAATGCTGTGCACAGAAATTGCCTAGGATGGAGTCTGACATCACTGAATCACCATATTATGGATGCTAACCTCAAGATAAGTGCACTAGGATGTAAATCAGCCCCACTAGCAGACTATTACAACTGCATGCAGGACCAAACCTTTCACTGTTCAGTAGGAAAGAGCTGAGCAGAGCTGCTGAAAAGCAAGGGGGATTATGAACTGCGAAAATCTTCCCTATTATGCAAATGAGCTTGCATAACACACAACTTTTTTTTGGGGGGGGGGGGGTCAACTCGTTTCAGTATAAAATGCCTTGTAAAGTACCATAGTAGAGAAATGGTTTTGTTCAGTTAAGGTAAAATGACATGTACCAAAAAAGTGAAAATGTTGCTAGCTTTAATAATGATAGTGGATAAGAAAGCTATAACTACAAAATGGAAAACTAAAACCAAACTATCAATAAGATATTAGATTATTAGATAAGAGGTTAAACAAATAGTTAGAGATTAAAAATATGAGAACGAGAAGTATTAGAGATCAGAAAAATCTTCATAGTAAGAAAAAGGGCTGCAGATAATGTGGTACTAGTTGCAGAACTTGAAGATAATGCTAACATGAAACAAAAACATCTATAGCTGTTTAATAAACTAGACTCCAAAAAAGGTGAAAAGTCACTTGTAAATAAAATAATAATTTACAATCTAACATGAGATCAGTAATCTGCATATTGAACTATTTTTATTTTTTGTTTGATGAGCAAGGTTAAATCAAACGATGGATTAAGACTGAATAGAATACTGATCATGATGCTTGGAAATACATGCTTAACAATGCCAAGCTGTTGGTAACCGAATGTAAGCATTAATGTCTGCCGTGAGGCTGCATAAAGATATAATTATAAAACACAAAACATCTAATGAAAAAGTTAGATAAAATTTGGAAAAGTTACTACAACCTACAACAGCTCAGACAAATAAAATCAAGTGAAACACAACATAAGGCAATAAAAAAAATCTATATCAGTTTTCAGGAAAATCGCAAAACTAATCCAAAAGTATTTTTGTCATCAATTAATTACCTACTAAAACATAGCAAAAACACTCAACCTACCCTACATTCCCCTAGCCAAATGAAAGCATTGCTACCAATTTTAACTCCCACTTTATCCAAACTGTAACATCTTTAATAAAAAAGCTACCCTACGTAATCTAGTTCTATCTCCTCCAGGCATATCCTCAGAAAATCCATTTTTTTTATCAAACCTTCACATCCTTTATCAAAGACTTCACAAACTAAAACCCACAACTGTAACTCCTGATAAGCTTCCTCTTAAATACACCAAGAAAGCCACAGATGTAATTGCTTGCCCTATATCCTTCTTACACTGCTCAATATTGCTCATTGCTATTGGCACCTCTCTCTAAAATCCTGGAAAAATGTATTTTTCACAGCTTCTAAAATTCATGCAAAATAATCTTCTCACCTATTCAGCACAGCTTCAGACCCGACTATGGCACCACCATGGTGTTATAAGCTTCATCAACAAAATCTGTCATAATTCTAATTACCTGGTATGTAACCTCTTGTTAGACCTGTCCAAAGTGCTGGACACTGTCAACCATCAAAAACTCAAACTCAAACTTGTTTCAGTCTCTCAAACTCTCAAACTCAGTCCTTATCTGATTACATTGTTATCTGACAAATAGGCATTAGGCTGTCAAATAGGAAAATTACTGCTTTTTTACTCCACCTGTATATGTAGGGGTCTCTCAAGGAGCTATCCCAGGCCCCCTAATCTTTAATATATTCATAAATGGCATGTGTACAGCATCCCATATAGCCACAATAGCCCAACATGCTGATGATTCAACACTTATATGCACTTCTATAGATCTCCTTACTGTCCGTCAACAAACACAACAGCCTGTCTCCTCACTTGAAAATGGTTTAGGAACATCTCAGCTCCTGCTCAATGGAAAAAAAAAAAAAGCTAAACTCGTTATTTACCCTAAAACAGTCCAAAATCCAACTCAATCAATTACCTCAAAGAACATAAAACAGTAAACAATGCCAAACTACTCAATGATCAAGTAAAATGGGATCATATTTTTAAAGCAGTAAAAAGAATATATAATAAACTGGGAGGTGTCTACCAGGCCAAGCTATTTCTCACAGACTCACCAAGGAAAACTACGACTTCCACCTAACTTCTCAAAGCCTTACTATATGCCTCCCCCATTCTAACAAGTCTGAGTTCTTCCTTAACCCTAAAACTTCAGCTGTGATATAATAGCTGCCAAATTTGCCGCTAACTTACCAAACACTTCGCTTGAACTCCCACATACACTCACCTACACACAACTTATCATCATTTACAAACAATTTAATAAACCTGACGTGCCCACACCTTGAAACTCTTCTGACTTTACTTCCCAAATGGAGACCTACACTCAGTGCTAGTACTTAGCATTCCTGGAGTATCACACAACTACAACCTGTGGAACTACTATCAGTCCAAATACTCATGGACAAATGATTGAGAAGGATATTGACAATATTTTCAGTGCTTCTACAGCCTGGCACAGTTTTGAGTCTAGAATAGTAATGGGTACAAGTGCAACAACTCCTGAAGAAGTATTACAACAGAGTCTGGGACATCAACCAGGCTGTTCCCAGGTAACATGATGAGGCTACAAGAGTCTCAGGGCAACAGTGAGGCAGATGTGCATCATAAAACGGTAACTCTAAGGTCAAGGTTCTAGTCTATGCAAACAAATCAGAACAAACACAAGAAACTTAAAATATATTAATCTGTGGTACACTTAAATATGCCTGTTAGAAGCAAGGCAAACAATTTGCATTCAGCAGTGCAGAACAATGGATCTAAAGGCAGCGAAGAAAATGACTGAGTAATGATGAACACAACTCAGAAGCTATTATCTTGCCTTGCCCAAGTCCTAGACAAGGTCTAGATATGGGCGACCCATCAGATCACCTTAATGATAATTAAAAGCTATACATCGATAAGTGTCTGTTCAAAATTGGGGGGCATGTAACTATATGTACTTTTTCTTAGCATTGCATAACTGCAGTATGCCATCAAGATGGTATAATAAAATTTCTTAAGAGGAGGAATGAAGTATCTATGAAAGAAGCAGTGTCTTACATGCTGGAAAGGCACATGAATGTTTTCACTCAGGCAGTTGCCTTCTTCTAGTAATGAATCATGAAATGAGACTACAGAATTTACTACATCTGATGGTAATCTATAAACGTTATTTAGGGATATGATAAACCTTTTGCAGAACTCAATTTTTCATGTTTAAATTTATTAAGAATAATCCAGTTGTCTAAAATCTCTGCTGCGATCAGCTGGAAAAATAAATTTACCTGGATTTTTAAACTATCAGCATTTACTTGATTAGCAGTCTGTCTGTCTGTGTCTTTCGGCTTTTCCTGGTTAGGGGTCGCCACAGTGGAATTCTGGTCCGCTAATGATTGGCAGTAGAGTTTTACGTGCTGGCTTGCCGGGCCTAACGCACAACCTTCAACGAAGGAACATTTACTTGATTAGCAGAATAGATGCAAATCAAATGGTGAGCATCCCTTGATTTGCTCTGTAAAGATACTGTGCAAAAGGCATCATACATTGTTTATATGGTGAGAAAATGCTTAGAATTAGCCACAGTATTCTGATCCACCTTCATAATAATAAGTGGCACCGAATTAAGAACTGCGGCACAACTCAGCTCTATTTAAAAGACATTTGCATCCCAGTCTCACTCAGGCAGCAATGCATCTTATGTTGATGAAGTTCTTTTTTAATCTGCAATTCTTTATTTATTTGCATTAGTTTACTGGGATGGTCTGAGTGGGCAGAGACCCTTCTCATCAAAGGCTTGCGAATAAAAGCTCCACATGAATTTACACAAAACAATAAATACGTATTTACAATACAATTTTCAAACAGTTGTACCAGAAAAACATATGCAGAAAATTCAACAGTTTATAAATACATATGAGCAGCTTTTATTCAGCAAAATTTAAAAATGATTATACACCTCACATAGTTAATTGAAAATGATTATAGACCACAAAGAGAATAAGACAGGTAGGAGCATGGATATTAAATAGTCAGAGGAGAAGATGTAGTAATGAGAGGGAAAGCATAGAATATCAGCTGGGGTTAAAAGAAAAGCTGGAGTAGTTAATATAGGATTAACAGAGAAGAAATAGTATTTTCACTGGGTCTATATTAGAACACCGAACTTTCAAAATTTCGAGTGTTCTAATATCGAGCCCTATTAATCGAAAATTTAAAACATCAGACATAAAGAACAGCAAATTTTTTCCTAGGGAAAAAATGTACTGTTCCAAAACACATACACACAACACAAGCACACCAAACACAGCAATCCACACACGTACACCTAAACTCTTACACCTAACCCTACACTAAACTATACATACACCACTAACTACTCACTTACCTTAACCCAAACCCTAACCCTAAGGTCCGTCACTATCACACAGTCACCTCACCCGCGCCCTAACCCTAACTCACCTACCCTGCCCTAACCCTCATGTCCACACAATCGCACACTTACCTGACCTGTGCCCTAACCCTAACTCACCTAACCTGCACTAACCCTCACGTCCACACAATCGCACACTTACCTGAACCCGACCCGTAACTTTTTGCGCTGAAAATACCGAAGCAACAGAAATGGACAACCCAATTCTTTCCCTTGAAAAAAATTCAGTTTTGTGTTTCTTCAATATTTTCAGTGTTTGCTGAAAACTGATCGATATTAGAACACTCTAAATTTTGAAAGTTCGGTGTTCTAATATAGACTCATTTTCACCAGGGATGGAGCAAGAGTAAGTCCAATTATCCATGGAATACATTTTTAGGACACTTTTGAAAGATTTGTGTGCAGAGTTGACTCTTATAAGGGATGGAACAGCATTCCACATTTCTGAGACACGACATGAGAACAGTCTCCTGCTGAGTTTGTGATTTGGTCATACTTAGTGAGTCTTTATTATTTGATCATAAGGTTCTATTTTGAATATACTGAGTAAGAATACTGGCTAAGCTTGGGCATTTTTTCAGGGTTCTGGATTTGAATATGTGTTATATACAGTTCATATTAAGACAAACAGGGAGGGAGTTCTAACCAGAGGAGCATTTTAGGGCTAAGCAATGGTGTGACTCTATGGTAGGTTAGCTGTGAATATTACACTTTTGTTCTAGCACTGTTCTAGTAGGTTCAGTTTTGTGGTTTGTAGAATGATAAGTAGAGAGGCCCCATACAGAAGAGTTGGAAGTAGGTATGCTGTCGCTATGCATAATATTACTTTTTCAGTGAAAAATAGGTTAATTCTGTAGAGGAGACCAGAATTTGACACATTTTGACTGTTTCTTTATATGGAGATCAAATTTCATATTTTCATCAATTACTACTCCTAACTGCTTGGAGTGTGAAACAGTTTCAATTGTAGTGTTATTGGAAGAGACTGTAGTGAAGATGGGTTTGCTGAACCTTACAAACCATAGCCAAAACCAAAAAAAAAAATTTTAAAACGGCAAACTGCACCACCAAATATGGCTTAAAAACCCAGCTTTATTCAACAAATATAAATTAAAATAGGTTAAGCAATTTTTTTCTCTGTAAAGTATCAGAATTCATCAGATGAACTGACTGATGAGGTCGGATACTTTACAGATGAAAGAGCTTAACCGATTTTAATTTATCTTTGCTAAATAAAGCCGTTTTTTAACCCTTACTTGGTGGTTTAGTTTACCATTTTATAAGATGGGTTTGTTGTCCTGGAATACTTTAGGAGTAAAGAAAAGTTTGTTTCTGGGGGTTCAATAGAAGTTATAGAGCCAATCCTCTACAGAGAGGAGGAAGTCATGTGTTAGCTGCTGTAACTTGTCAATAGTTTTAGCTGAACAGATGAATGCTGAATCATCTGCATACTGTACTATAGATGTTTTTTGGTTGATTTATGTAGTTCATTAATGAAAATATTAAATAAGAGTGGTTCTAGAATTTAACTTTGTGGAACCCTTACAGATATAGGAGGGAAAAAGGAGATGTTAGTAGGTTTATAGACAAGTACTAGGCTGGCCGCCCTTGTGGGCCATTTTAAGCCTAGCCAGATTGCCTTTTTGTGCTAAAAATAACCTATCCCATTTGGTTATAGATTGGCCTTACCCATCCCATGAGTGATAATTATATATTACCCTAATGAGAATAACTGGGATGATACAATAGAAAATCTGAGAGGATCCATACACGGGATAAAGCATTTAGGAGCTGCCACTGTCCATTAGTAGTATAGGGGGCAGTCCTGGGTAAATTTTCGGTTTCCCATACATAGATCTAAGATGTGCTTTTATATGGACAGGAATTAACTTTGTTCCATGCTAGCGGTATCCTCTGTGATATTCCTGTCCCTCCAAACTGTTCTGTTGATGTTGCAGAAAAGGTTTGTATCTCTAGACAAAGTATTTCTGATTCCATTTCACTAGCTGATAAGGAGTAAATCCATCAGTAATGGGTCAGAGGATGCCTTGTATGCCAGACACAGGTCACCTCTGAGCAGACTGTAGAATACAGAGTATAGTGACAGGGTTTTCAGTCAGTCCATGTGGGACATGTTATTTAGGCCTTGTATCATTTTAGTGTGGTGTCTTTAGGAGCATTCCAGTTATTACATGTGTCTATACAGATACATGCTAAAGGGGTCATTATATTCAATGACTGGCCTGATGAGTGCAGCCTAATGGGGGTCAATGACATCCTTTGATCTAGACACAATCCCTTTGTTTAGAATCTGTGCAATATAGAACTTTCTTACAACAATATGCACATGTTGATCAAAAGTTAGATTACTGTCCATATAAGATCCCAAATCCAGAACATCCGGGTCAATTTTTAGGGATGTATTGTCAATGTGGTAGTTCCCTGTGGTAGATTACTTCCCAAGGAATACAATTTCAGTCCATGATTTTGACATTGGTTATTTATATGGGAAAAACTTCCTGTAGGATGGCCAAGCCATTTGAGGATTCAATGCCTGCTTCCAGCTTGTAGTCGTCTGAAAACTTAGTCAGCCAAACCCCTTTGGTATTGGCTTTTACTTCAGAAAAGTAGATGCCAAACAGGAGAGGTCCCAGCACAGAACCCTGGGAGACACCAATGGTGACTGATCTCTTAGTGTTAGTAACTTTCCCTGTTTTGATTATGTGTCCTATCTCTGAGCCAGTTGGCAATCCTGTGGGTGACACTGGGGTTCATTCCCAGTTTATTTAGCTTTTCTACTGTGCCTGAGTCGAGAACTGTGTCAAAAGCTTTGGCCAGGTCAAGGTAAGTGGTGTGCACTGTTTTGCTTTCATCCATTGCTTTGGTGACCTTTGGAAAAATCCACCAAGTTGAGTAAATATTACCTGTCCTTGATGAAGCTTAACCAAGACCGGTCCAGTGTTTATATGTTCCCTATGTCCTGACAGATTATTTCCATGATACATCTTTCCATGGCATTGCATATGAGGCTGGTCAGACTTATGGGTCTGTAATTGCCTGGGTCTGTGGGGGGTTCTCCCTTACACATGGGGAATGACTGTAGCTCTTCTCCATTTGCTTGGTAGGAAACATGTATGGAGGCTGAGAATGAACAGTGTTGTTAGGGGTGTGGCTAAATTATTCCCCATGCTATTTTAAGATGCATCCAGGGATACTGTCAGGACCGACTGATAGGCTATTTTCAGCTTGGTAAAACTTTCAGGAACTGGTCTTGTGTGATAGCTGGAGATGAACCAGTTTCAGGTATATCCTGAGGAACAGACAGAGGGGAGAAGGGTAAAGTTAGAACTAAATTTGTCAGCCAGCAGATATATATCGTCAGCCTCAATGTATGTAACACCATTCACAATCACTCAGCACATTACTGTGTTGTGCTTTAGAGATTAGGCTGAAACTTGACTTTGGTGGATTTTGCTAAGCTCCTGAGTTGTTTGTTTCAGTGACAGAGGCTGTAACATTCTAGGAATTACTCTTCTTACTTTTGGTCAATATTCTTTTCCTTTTATGGGTTCATAGGTTCATAGGACAATATTAGACTATGGGCCCGGAGGCCCTTATATGCCTAGACAAGAATTTCACCCATGTTCCCACAAAGTCAGCACCTGTTTTCTCTGTCCAGCAGGGACACAGGTGGGATCCCAGGGGTATATTTACTGTTTCCCATCCAGCCATCCAGGTTAATTTTAAAAAGGTCTGGTGAGATACTCTGCTTGACATGGAGAGGGAGTCTATTCCACAGATGGGGGAGTCATTGGGACACAAATCTGTCCTGCCAACAAGTTCTATTAATGTCACAGACCAGGTTGAGGCCTTGCATGTGGATTGTGTGAGTAGAGTTTGACTTACGGATATGCAGCAACTCCATCAAGGCTGAGTCTGAGATGGCCTTGTATGCATGACACAGGTCACCTCTGAGAAGTCTGTACAAGACTGAGTAGAGGGACAGGGATTTTAACCTATCTGTATAGAATAGGTGTTTGAGACCCTGGATTTTCCTGGTCAGGAACCTCTGTGGTCTCTCCAACTGCTGCATGTGCTTGGCAAGGTACATACCAAAGGGGGCATTGTACTTTATAATGGGTTTGATAAAGGAGGAGTACAGGGATGTTATGACCTCCTTGTTCCTGGATGAAATACCCTTCCATACAACAGAAGCAACGTGGTGGTCAGAAGTCAGGTTGCTATCAACCTGGGTGCCCAAGTCCCTCACAACTGATTGCATGCTTAGTACATTGTTATTAATGTGATAATTAGTGGGGATGCCATTTTCCCCAATTGGGATAATGATGCATTGTTTAGCATTCAGGTTAAGGCCAAGCTTCTGGCACCAGTCATTAGTTTGGGTAAGGCCTTCTAGGAGGATGCTCACATTACTAGGGGAATTTATGACAGTGCCCAGCTTGCAGTCATCTGCAAACTTAGTCAGCCACAGACCACTGGTTTTGGCTTGCACCTCAGAAAAGTATATCCCAAACAGTAGAGGCCCCAAGACCAATCCTTGGGGTATGCTGCTTGTTACGGGTCTACTACTAGAGGGGTCATTCCGTATTTTGACTGAGTGGGTTCTATCAGTGAGTCAGTTCGTGATTAATCTGGTAACATACGGGTTGATGCCTAGCTGGGAGAGTTTATCTATTATGCCCGAGTGGGGATTAGTGTTGAAGGCTTTGGCTAGGTCAAGGTAAGCAGTGTGTACTGTCTTCCCTTCATCCATGGCTTTGGTGATTGTTTCAAAGAAGGTGACCAAGTTTAACAGGCATGATCTCCCTTTGACAAAACCAAACTGTGTGGGATCAAGTGATTGGAGGTTGCCAATGTCCTTGTTTATAAGGTCCATGATAATGTGTTCCATGGACTTGCAGATCAGGCTAGTAAGGCTGATGGTCCTATAATTGCCTGGGTCGGTGGACACTCCACCTTTGTGTAGAGGGATGACAGTGACTGTCCTTTATTCTGCTGGGACAAAGCCGGTGCACAGGCTTTGGTTGAATAGTGTGCCTAGTGTTGCTGAGAGTTGCCTGAGTTCATGTAGGACACAGCCAGGGATGTTGCTGAGTCCCATGGAGGCTGTAGTTTTTGCCTTTGAAAGGGCATTAATGATCTGCTCCCTGGTGATGAGAGGAGGGGGGCAGGTGCTGGGGATGTCCTGGTTTACTGATGGAGGGACAGGGGGGTGAAGTTTTCACTGAACTTGTCTGCCAGCAGGTTGGTTACATCTATGGTGTTTGTGTATGTGGTATTCTTGACCAGCAATTCAGAGCAGATTTGGGAGTTACCTTTGAGATTGTGGACATATGTGAACAAGGCCTTGTGATTGTCCTTAGTTGACATGGCCAATTTGGACTCGAAGTTAGCCTTAGAGGATTTCACCAGTGACCTTATTTGCTTGTTCAGACAAAGGAGAGATTGCTTCCAACTTGGCATCTGCTCCTTCTTGGTCCTGGGCAGCAATTATTTCCTTTTACTATAGAGTATGTTTATAACTGGTGTCCACCAGACAGATTTACTCTTTTTTGAGGAAGATGATTTGGTCCTGTCAGGTATTGCTGAGTCCATGTAGCTAGATAGGTGCTCATATAGTTTTTTGGTGTAAGCTTGGACATTTATGCTTGTTCCAACTGAAGGGATGGTGGCTGTGAATCTGCTTATACCTGTTCTCAGGAGGTTGTAGTCAGCTTTGGAAAATTGTTTTTGTTCGACCCTGGCAAGGGGGTTCAGGGAGATGGTAACTTTGAAAGTGATTGCTTTATGGTTGGATCTTACAAAGGAGGATGACACCGTAGGGGTGCTTCAGTGGCTACTCATGTTGGTTAGTACCAGGCGCAGGATATTTTCACCTCTTGTGGGGGTGTCGACCAGCTGATCCAATGCATTGGCATTGACGAAGTCGAGGAATCTGTGGGCATTCGTGTTTGAGCTAGAATAGGTCTTCCACTCTATGGTTGGGTAGTTAAAGTCACCCAGGATCAGGGTAGAGGGTTGAATCTTGATGGGTTCAAGTAAGCCTAGATAGGTGGAGTCAGCCTCCTGAGTCATGGTTGGAGGTCTGTAGCTAGCTGTGATTTGAACAGGTGTTTTATCAGCAGTTAACTGTACCTGGAGTGACTCCTGTGAGTCATACTGTTTGACCACCCTGGAGGTGTGCATGTCTTTGATAAATATTGAATCTCCACCTCCTTTGGCTTTGCAGCCCTCTGTTTGGGGTCTGGATGTATTGTAGGACAAGTAACCTGGTAAGGCTGGGGTACTCTCTACAGCTTTGAACCTGGGTTCAGTGACTGCACAAATGGCAGCATCTTCCAGGGCAAGGAATGCTTGCAATGAGTACAGTTTCATGTTATGACTCCTAACATTTAGCAGCATGACCTTTTAATTTCATTTAGAAGAATTTTTCACATTGGTAATTTTATCCTCATGACTTTGCCTAAAAAAGATACTATGAGGGAGGCAAGAGCCTTTGCCCGAAGCCTGAAGCCCAGGGGAGACAAATGAAGGCCATCTCTGGCAAAGCATCATGGTCTGCAGCAAAGTTGTTGATATAATGGTTTCAGCATGGGGGTGCTGGTTCTGGGGTTTACCCTGCACTGGTTCTTACAGGGTATAGCTGTATCTATGCAGCTGTTTACATACTGGTATAGTGTAATGGTGTATGTTTCTACATATTCAGTGGAGTTACTCGGGTTTGCTGGGGAATTGAAGCTTGCCAATGTATCACTTAGAATTAGGCAGTTTGTCTTAAAGAAATTTCTAATGGTACCTTAGGTGGAATTGATCTCTGAGTCAGTTTTATTTTGAAGGAGACTGTGTTATGATCAGATCTGACAAGTAACTGAGATACAGAAGGAATGGCACAAGATGCTCTCATATTATCTAAAACGTTATTCCCCCAGTGGGTACACTGACTATTTTTTTAGGGCATTTGTATTGACAACTTCCAGGTATCTCTGTGCTTGTACACTTGTGATAGTGTAGATTTCCCAGTCTATAGTTGAATATTTTAGGTCAGCTAGGAAAATACTGGGTTTAATAATGAGTGACTACTTCCTGTAGACAAGCTATGTGGCTTTTTGTCATAGAGGGAGTTCTATAGGTATCTGATATATGATCAGGACATTTCTGATATTTATCTGTACATGAAGAAACTCTAGTACATCATGGTGCTTTACCAGCATTGATGTGAGGCTCTACTGGATGTAGATCGAGACATTTCCACCTGTTTACCCTCCTGTGCAGTCAAAAGGTCTAAATGTGTCAAAAGTGTTGTAGTCTTGCACAGCCAGAGTGTTGTCCCCCATTTTAAACCATGTCTCAGTCACCACGCAAACATTAGTGCCCTCCACAGTGAGAAGGGCTTGTAGGGAATTGAGTTTCTACTGTAGGCTCCTAGCATTGATTAGTAACACCTTCGTATTTTACTTTGTTTGTTTTGTTATATTGGTAGATTTATCAGGTTTGTGTTGCCTAAAAATAGGCAGTATAGAGATTGATACTGCCTTTGCCAATAATTAAAGCCCTAGAGGAGACAAATGCAGGCCATCCCTGGTAAAGCAAAGTGGTCTGTCAATCATATCCTCCCAGTTTGACAAATATTAGATCCCCTTTGAATGACACCAAAAACTAAGCCAGTTATTGAAATCATTTTTTTTTTTCATAAAATGGCATCATCCTCAGAGAAGGCAGAATGCTGCTCAATGCAAGGGTCATACCTGCCTTGGATGTTGTCTGTGAGATCCATGTCTCTCTTTATACAGTCCAGGGATGTACACCTCAGGTCACTTGACACCAGCAGGAACTATAGTGCATGTGTGATCTGATGGATCCTGGCACCAGACAAGCAACTAAACATCACTCTTCTCTTGCTCAGCCTGGTAATAGCCACATCTGTATGTCTTATAATGGAGTCACTTTTAAAAAGAATGTTTATTTGTGTTGATGCCTGCCTTATGGGCTATGCATCTGTGACTTTGAGACTTGTTGTACTATGTGAGGAAGTAGGCTTAATTTTCTGAGTATGCATTGTACCTGTATTGTGTTTTAGAGGTCTTTGAGATTTAGACAATTTAATCTTTAGAACCTTAGCATATGATGGATTATGTGTATTGTGATTGCCTTGGACAGGTGTGATGTGTGGCTAGAAAAGTTATGGGGTATTAATCATCCATGATACTGACAAGAATGACTCTAGGGGAAGGAGCAACTATAATTGCTTGGAGTTTGGTTTTAGAATAATGTCTGAGTGGATTTGTTGAGTATTACTGAGTACTGAAATTCAATACATAACAACTAGCCTGGAAATGATATTCTGCCACCAGCAAGAACCAGTCAAGTAATCATAACAAAAAGAACTCACTAATTTAATATTAAAATCAGTGTAAGCAGTATCAGTGCACTCAATACTAAACAATTTTATCAAAGGTCTTGTAGCCTGGTGAGTAGTTTAAGGGGAGAGACTTTCAAAATGATAC
The DNA here is from genome assembly GCF_019279795.1 of Protopterus annectens. NCBI lineage: Eukaryota > Metazoa > Chordata > Ceratodontiformes > Protopteridae > Protopterus > Protopterus annectens. The sequence goes on from NC_056739.1 coordinate 318,010,574, forward strand.
TTGTGTGCTTGTTGTCAACAGCCAATAAACGGGGAGAAGGATGGAATTATTTTGTCAAATTATCATAAGGGACAAGCAACAGCAAATGCACTGGGTTTAAGAACACAACTACAACTGGGTGGGTGGGATGGACAAACAATTAAACCCTTAGCTCCGAGATTAAGTCATGGAACTGCCTTAATGCAAAGATAAGTCCTAAACAAGCCTGGCATACATTCAGTAAACAAGAATGAAACTTGAGTTTAATGCCAACAGTTACACCCCTTAACAGCAAAATGCAGTACAACTTTGTACTAGAATTATTAATATAGGCTTAAAGACCTTAGCTAAAGTAGATATAAACTGTTAAAATGAACTTAAAATCAGATCAAGACAAGAAAACACTTGCTTTCTTTCTCTATATATGTAATACATAGCAGTCCATTTGACTCCCTGGTGTCTATCAGATAAGTAATTGGAGAACTATGACAGAGATGTACTATCCAGCCCAAGGGAGGAGAGTCTATTAAGAAGTTCAGGATAGGACGCCATATCAAAAGCACTGGACAGGGAAAGGCATAGTGCTGATACTAAGCTATCAGTGTTACTGTGCTGATTAATAGGAGTACAAAAATTGTGGAGTGCAGCATTGGGAGTGTGATGTAGGTGGAAGCTGGGCTGGGTAGGAGAAAATAAATTATTTTCCAGTATAGATTTTAGTAGTTGGCGATGGATGCATTTCTTTAGGATTTTGGCTCGGTGGCGATAGGTATGGGATGATAGTTGGTGAATTCTGTAAACTGCCCACCTTTGGGAAGCAGTAAAATGTAGGATTCCTTCCAGAGCAGAGGGATACAGCTTTCATTGGAGGAGTGATTGATCAGAATGCTTACTAGGTAGGCTACAGCATCTGTTGCTTGCTTATTTTGTTCAGGAGGAAGTTTATCTGCGGCAAGAATAATAGGCTTAAGACTGAGATGTTTTTTGCTGAAGGACATTTGTATAGGTTTAAGCGATATTATACTTGGTTGTTGAATAGATCTTTCATAGGTGTAGAGGTTGTTAATGTGCATTTTAAGAGTGAGGTAACTGTTTGAATAAAATATTGAATCGGTTAGTTATACTTTCTCTGAAGTTGGTTGGGCCGTACATCCAAGGTGGATGATATTGTTTATTGATGACCAGAACATTTGTGGGTTAGTATGACCTGCATTTTGTTTATTGGTTTAATAAGATATTTTATCTGACTTGATTCTGAGTTTTGCCCTGATTTCTAAGCTGTCTGTAAATCTGCATATTGGAGTCTTTTTTTATTTTGGTTTCATTTCCAGTGACTCCAAGCTTTGTCTCAGTTTGTCATTAGTTGCTTTCTTAACCAAAGAGCTAGTTTGAATTTAACTCTTATTTCTTATAGGGTCATTGTTATTGAATATATCTAGGATAGTGCTACAGATTCATCTAGTAGAAGTTGTTTTAGTAGTTGCCAATTGATTGATTTTAAGGTACTAGTAAAGGTATCTTTATCAAAGTTAGTTGTGTTGTGAGATTGATTGATGTGATGTGTTTTGGGGGTGTTTAGACACTCCCTTACAATAAGAATAGGAAGGTGGTCTCTTAGATCATCTAGTAGGGAGCCAGTGGAAGTATTTATTTTCTGGAAAAATTGAAAGGACCCAGTCCAGGTTGATTTGTTTGTTGCTGGTTTTGTTGTATCTTGTTGGAGTATCTATAAGTTGAGTAAATCCACAGAAGGTGAATGTTTTTGTTACAGGATATATTTTTTACTGTTAGCCAATCAATATTAAAACTCATTATAATAGCTTCTTGACAGGTAGATGAAGAAGCCCATGAGACAAATGTGTCAATACTATCTCCAAGGGGAATATATATTCCTACAGTAGTTATGCTTTTATAGTGTTTATTTTCAGAGTAGCCGTAAGGATTTCAGCTGCTCATCTAACTGGGAGAAAGTTGGATGATGTGAAAGGTTGAGAGTTTTATACATGATAACCCCACCTGTTTTCTTTTTTTAATCAAATCTAAGATGTTATATAGCCTGGGGGACCACTTCATCATGAATTTCCTGCTTTAGCCATGTTTCTGTGGCAATTATGTCAGGTAGGTACTGGAAAATCAAAACATGCACCTCACAATTTGTTGCAGATATTTCTGAGGTTAATATTAAAGAGGAGAAACCCTTTTGAATATGATGGCGATAACAAGATTGTGAAAGAGGGGGATTTATTGCATGGGGTCCTGGGTTGGAATGGATATCACCTAAGAGTTTAAGTTTTAGAAGGTGATTCTCTAGTGTGTGTAGCCATTTGTGTTTAGGCTTTGAAAGAATGACTGACTTGTAATTATAATTATGAATGGGGTAGACATGTTTGCTTTGGAACAGGTGAACATAGGAACGGGTAAACAGGGTGAAGGTTATGAACATATTATTATGTTTGAAAGTAGTTTGGTAGTTAATTGAAGTAGACAAAGGCAGTTCAGTACTTTTGGATAGGCACTGTGGTGAGAATAAGTAAGTAAGAGTAATCAGGAGAAATAAAAGAATGTTTAGAATTATCATATTATAGCAGAGAAAAGGAGATACCAGGTTAGTTTAAGCTTAAGGTTTATTGTTGGAAAATAGAATGTTCAATAAGGAAGAGGCTAGTTGAGGGAACTGAATACTATTGGTGTAAAATTAGGTAACTATATTGGGTTGATATGGATGGTAGGTAGGGATTAGAGACTATAAGAGTAGAGATGGGCACCTT
>NC_056739.1:318013820-318033820 GCF_019279795.1 Protopterus annectens
AGATGGGGTGCAAAGGGGTATTGAGTTCATTAGCAGACATTTGTGTCTGCTGTACAATATAATGACTATGTTTAGGGAGATGGGGTGCAAAGGTATTGAGTTCATTAGCAGACATTTGTGTCTGCTGTACAATATAATGACTATGTTTAGGGAGATGGGGTGCAAAGTGGTATTGAGTTCATTAGCAGACATTTGTGTCTGCTGTACAATATAATGACTATGTTTAGGGAGATGGGGTGCAAAGGGGTATTGAGTTCATTAGCAGACATTTGTGTCTGCTGTACAATATAATGACTATGTTTAGGAAGATGGGGTGCAAAGGGTATTGAGTTCATTAGCAGACATTTGTGTCTGCTGTACAATATAATGACTATGTTTATGGAGATGGGGTGCAAAGGTATTGAGTTCATTAGCAGACATTTGTGTCTGCTGTACAATATAATGACTATGTTTAGGGAGATGGGGTGCAAAGGGGTATTGAGTTCATTAGCAGACATTTGTGTCTGCTGTACAATATAATGACTATGTTTAGGGAGATGGGGTGCAAAGGGGTATTGAGTTCATTAGCAGACATTTGTGTCTGCTGTACAATATAATGACTATGTTTAGGAAGATGGGGTGCAAAGGTATTGAGTTCATTAGCAGACATTTGTGTCTGCTGTACAATATAATGACTATGTTTAGGGAGATGGGGTGCAAAGGGGTATTGAGTTCATTAGCAGACATTTGTGTCTGCTGTACAATATAATGACTATGTTTAGGGAGATGGGGTGCAAAGGGGTATTGAGTTCATTAGCAGACATTTGTGTCTGCTGTACAATATAATGACTATGTTTAGGAAGATGGGGTGCAAAAGGGTATTGAGTTCATTAGCAGACATTTGTGTCTGCTGTACAATATAATGACTATGTTTAGGGAGATGGGGTGCAAAGGGGTATTGAGTTCATTAGCAGACATTTGTGTCTGCTGTACAATATAATGACTATGTTTAGGGAGATGGGGTGCAAAGGGGTATTGAGTTCATTAGCAGACATTTGTGTCTGCTGTACAATATAATGACTATGTTTAGGGAGATGGGGTGCAAAGGGGTATTGAGTTCATTAGCAGACATTTGTGTCTGCTGTACAATATAATGACTATGTTTAGGAAGATGGGGTGCAAAGGGGTATTGAGTTCATTAGCAGACATTTGTGTCTGCTGTACAATATAATGACTATGTTTAGGGAGATGGGGTGCAAAGGGGTATTGAGTTCATTAGCAGACATTTGTGTCTGCTGTACAATATAATGACTATGTTTAGGAAGATGGGGTGCAAAGGGGTATTGAGTTCATTAGCAGACATTTGTGTCTGCTGTACAATATAATGACTATGTTTAGGGAGATGGGGTGCAAAGGGGTATTGAGTTCATTAGCAGACATTTGTGTCTGCTGTACAATATAATGACTATGTTTAGGAAGATGGGGTGTAAAGGGTTAATGAGTTCATTAGCAGACATTTGTGTCTGCTGTACAATATAATGACTATGTTTAGGGAGATGGGGTGCAAAGGTATTGAGTTCATTAGCAGACATTTGTGTCTGCTGTACAATATAATGACTATGTTTAGGGAGATGGGGTGCAAAGGGGTATTGAGTTCATTAGCAGACATTTGTGTCTGCTGTACAATATAATGACTATGTTTAGGGAGATGGGGTGCAAAGGGGTATTGAGTTCATTAGCAGACATTTGTGTCTGCTGTACAATATAATGACTATGTTTAGGGAGATGGGGTGCAAAGGGGTATTGAGTTCATTAGCAGACATTTGTGTCTGCTGTACAATATAATGACTATGTTTAGGAAGATGGGGTGCAAAGGGGTATTGAGTTCATTAGCAGACATTTGTGTCTGCTGTACAATATAATGACTATGTTTAGGGAGATGGGGTGCAAAGGGGTATTGAGTTCATTAGCAGACATTTGTGTCTGCTGTACAATATAATGACTATGTTTAGGGAGATGGGGTGCAAAGGTATTGAGTTCATTAGCAGACATTTGTGTCTGCTGTACAATATAATGACTATGTTTAGGGAGATGGGGTGCAAAGGGGTATTGAGTTCATTAGCAGACATTTGTGTCTGCTGTACAATATAATGACTATGTTTAGGAAGATGGGGTGCAAAGGTATTGAGTTCATTAGCAGACATTTGTGTCTGCTGTACAATATAATGACTATGTTTAGGGAGATGGGGTGCAAAGGGGTATTGAGTTCATTAGCAGACATTTGTGTCTGCTGTACAATATAATGATTATGTTTAGGAAGATGGGGTGCAAAGGGGTATTGAGTTCATTAGCAGACATTTGTGTCTGCTGTACAATATAATGACTATGTTTAGGGAGATGGGGTGCAAAGGGGTATTGAGTTCATTAGCAGACATTTGTGTCTGCTGTACAATATAATGACTATGTTTAGGGAGATGGGGTGCAAAGGGTATTGAGTTCATTAGCAGACATTTGTGTCTGCTGTACAATATAATGACTATGTTTAGGAAGATGGGGTGCAAAGGGGTATTGAGTTCATTAGCAGACATTTGTGTCTGCTGTACAATATAATGACTATGTTTAGGAAGATGGGGTGAAAAGGGGTATTGAGTTCATTAGCAGACATTTGTGTCTGCTGTACAATATAATGACTATGTTTAGGAAGATGGGGTGTGTTCTTGATATTATTCCCATTTCCTAGTCCAAGCCTGGCAAGGCTCCAAGTGAAAACACTTTTGACTTGCCTATCTATAAATATTGGTCTTTTTTGGGTCGGGTTTACCTAACTTCATGTTATATGCCCATAGATTACACAGCTGTTGTAAATGGGACTACCGGAGGCCTGGCTGCTATATACTTTTAGGTAAAAATCGCAGGGCACTTCTGGGACATAGATAATGGCTGTAAAGAACTGAAAATGCCCTACTTGGAGTCCAAAGTGGGTGCCAGCATCTCAGGGCCGTTATTATACTACACAGGAGCCACCACATTGGATTCCCAGCTGCAGACTTGTTCCCACTAAGATTTACATGTTTATTTTCTGGAGCTTGGCATTTTATCATATTCAATTGTGTCTCCTCACTTAGATTGTACCCATAATGCTGAGGTACAGTAGTACTGAATCCTGATTTCAGATGTTTTAGCTGCTGTTTTTGCAGTTTATGTTTTTTTTTTGTTTTATTGGTTCTGCATTTTGGATTTTGGATGGGGTTATGGAGTAGTGGGGGTGAGGGAGTGAGGTAGGTTTTTTAATGCTGATGCAATTTAAGTATGTTATAAACAGTGGTGAAATGCTGCAGAAAGGATGCTGTAACATTTTCTCATTCTGAGTTTTCTTCAAAGTTATCTGACCATGGAGTTAGTATATTTAGATAAATCAATGACAGGAAGATGCACCTGTTTTGTGAAGTGTAAGGCAAAACCTCCCCGAAAAAACTGTAATTTATCAATATCTATGGAAACAATGTTTTTGATTTTAGTGGATATATCTCATTCCCTCCAATGGAGCTCTGGATGTTTGCACTGTAACTTCCAATGGGTGGTGCCTAAACTTTTGGACAGAATCAAATTATGTCCTCTCATTTCAAACAAATGTTCATATCTCTAGAACTGTGGGGGTTACTAAAGAAGTGTAAATTGCAAGCTCTTCAGCACAAACTGTTTATATAGTATTGTATTCTTTAGGTTCTAGGTATTAAAATGGATTTTATAAGTCACAGTAAACACAGTAGCTATTAAGTTTGTAATATTTTGTAAACAGCTTACAATAGTTTAGCAATCACTGAAGTTACACACCTACTATAAGCAGCATTTTGTTCACCCAGCTGAGAACTTTCATACGAGGCTAAGCAGTCCTATCTGTGCTACTTAGTTGCTGAGATATTTAGAAAAACATGACATTTATGATAATATAAATAAATATTATATGAACAACAATTAATATCTCTTTACCTGAACTAGACAGAGGTAAAATATCAGTACAGGTGTGTCTGCCACTGTGCAAGCTTTGTCAAAATCTATTAATTCTTTGTATGTAGCACGGTTTTGGAATTATTGATGCAAATATGAACAAGCAATATTTGACACCTAGCGGCATCAGTAGGATGCAACAGATATTGTTTCTGCAGTGATTTGACATTAATCATGGATTCATTTTATTGCCTGCGCTTTCCTACAATTATGTTCCACTTTTTTAGCTGACTTGAATAAAACTGTAACCAATAACCAAAAGAGGCTGCTTCTGTGTTTCTAGGTGGATGTGCCTAGTCCAAAAATAGTGTTACTGATGAAACCCTATTAAATGTCATTGGCACACCTTTACCTTTGCTGTCATGTTTAGAGAAATATATTTATATAAGGTCGGTGCAACCAAAGTAAAACATAACCTTGTATAAAGGTATACATTTGTTTAGCATTACTGTCTGAATTTCAGATACGCTTCTCTTAGATCACCTATTAGTATTAATAGGGGAAAAGAAAATAATTATAGCAGATATATGTCAAGCATTGATACCTACCTAAAACACCTCTTCTGTGATGTCACAGCCACATGACTCCATGTCTGAACTCCTACTTCCACATCCGAACATTTGTTAGTGCAATTATGTTCTATTAAGTTCTTAAAAAAAAAAAAAAAAAAAAAAGCTTAACAAACATGCTTCCTTCTTTGGTTGCCTTCCTTCGGCCCTTGACTATCAAACTTCATATCTACTCATCACCATATAGTTTCACTCCATCTGGCTAGAATCATCTATACAACATGTCTGTAGGATATTTATAGTCACATACGTGGAAAGGTAGTGTATTAACTTACATTTTTTCTACATTTTTTCTGACTCATGATGGCAGACTGCTCTCTCTTCCCCATACCTCAGTGATGTGGTGCTTTGGCACTGTTAACTTCACTTTCCAGTCATAAGGAAACAGCGTAACTAACACTGCTGAGTCATATACATTTTTTCCTGTGTTCAGACTTTTGGCTACCCTGACGTAGCAGTGCTTATAAGGAAAAGTGCTTATTATCCAAATATCTGCATCACTGGTTATGCTGTGTGGAGTCTGCCTACAGAATTATGCCATATGTATGGCATCAACAACCACAGTAGTGTTTACCACATTGATTTTGACTTGTAGCACACAGATAAAGCTATGCAATGAGTGTTGTGCTTTACCTTGGCAATTAACTGTAATTACTGTGCTACATCTCAGCATTTTACTTCATATAAATGTTGCACTTTGACCCACCCCCTAATAAAATGCAGGCCACCCTCACTCATGTTGTAACAGGAAGTGCCTTGTATGAAGAAGTTGTATTAGTATTTCTAGCTGGGCTGCACATGCACTTTTTGCATTCAATTTTCTACAGCCTACAGTAAAAAGACAACAAAAGTAACACCTTCTGTATAGCCTCTTTGTCCAAAAAGATTTGAACTGCATGCCTGCTAACATATCTGATAAAAATGTTCATATAAATAATTCTCAGGGTCCCCAGGCAGTATGTGCTGCCAAGAAAAGTCTAGGCTTTGTTTCTGATTTAATGATCAGAAAGCTACACTGCTATGAGCTGATACATATAGTGCATTGTGACGCTGACTTGATAACAGTAGAAGCTATAACACTCCTGTAGACAAACTATACTGTCTGTCCTTTCTCTTTCGTAAGAGGCACTCCCACACTAAGGGCTAACATCCACATTTACTGATGGTTCCATTGTCTTGTAATGACATTCGGAATCAAAAAAGTCCAACTCTTAAAATTATAGTAGGCTTGGTTACAGCAGCCGAACCTTGCCTATGAAATGGGTGAAATGGCTAAAGAAATTAAACATTACTAATTTTATTTCACTATGAATATTGCTTAGTAAGGGGATTAATCATTCTGGATTGCAGAGTAGTTGGTAATATTTCAATATTCATTGCAAAGTCTAACAATATGTAATTGGCACAATGGTTAGGGTGTTTGCCTCCCATGCACAAGGTACAAGGTTTGATCCTGATCTCTGATAACAGCTCATTGATTGAAGAGATATTAATTAGTATTTGCAAAAGTAAAGTATTAAAAAAATTACCATAGAACAAGCTGGTCATTGGACTCTTGTTTTTAGATGGTTTGTACCTTTTAGCTTTTTTCTCTGAGCCTTTGGTGAAGACTTCAAAGCACTTCCAACATCTTTGTCAATTATCTGACCTCTGATTGCCTTCTGCTCCCTGAAGCAAAACTTTGACTGCAGAAACATTTACACAGCAATTGAACAACACTATCAGATGAACCAGGAGACCTCTAATATTTGCTACCGTGTCTTTTTTGTTAGTCTAATGGAATATGTATAAGGCAGGAACATAACACACAAAAATAAATACAGTAATACCTACTACAGATATGGTCCATGTCTGCTAAATCCCATTGTTCCTGATAAATATGTACAATGTGTTTGTCTTTTGGCACTCCTGATGGTCAGGTAATCTGTGGGACTGGGGGCTATCCCTTTGTACTAAACTGTCATATTTCTGCAGCTGAACACTGATTGCATATGTGGATTTAGGAACCCCTACTCAATCTGTACTACCATACATCGCCAGTATTATCCTACAGGACATGTCATGGTACTTCATGGGTGCACATGAATGCAACGTGTGTTAATGAGGACAAATATAGTCATGTAGTACACACCCTTATTTTGTGGGGTCTATATTATGTCAGCGAAATGGCATTACAGCGAATGCCGTTTCACCAATACATATAGGCCGAACTCCAAAAAGAGCAAAATCTCAGGTCAGTGATTTTTTTCCCCAGGGAAAAAAAATCGCTTGGCCTGAGCCATGACATTGCCCTTTACCCCACTGTAATGTGATCTCAGAGATGGTATACTTAGTTAGGGGTGTGTGGGGGGTCACAGCCCCCCAATATTGTGGGGTGTGGGGGTCGAAGACCCCCACTTTGTAATGTTTTAAGTGTTATGTTGTCTTTTGTTGGTCTACCAATTTTTTTCCCAGGGAAAAAAATCGCTGACCTGGGGTTTCGTTCTTTTAGGAGTTTGGCATATATGTGTCGGCGAAATGGCATTTGCTGTAATGCTGTTTTGCTGACATAATATAAACCCATTTTGTGACAGCATGGTGCTCTGTATTGTGGTGTATCTGTCATTTCCATCACATGTAATCATATATGTGCTGTAACATTGTCCATGGTTCGCACAGCCTGTTATATTTTATACATGTATGTTCAAGCTATTACAAAAATATAATATCCCACAGGAATTTACAAATATGATTAAGATCCTATATAACAATGCAGCTGCAACACTCTATATAATCAAAAAAAAAAAAAATCAAAACCAATCAAAATTATCAATGGGACAAGACAGGGCTGTCCCCTCTCCCCCTTATTTGTTTAATATATACATTGAATCCCTACTACTACAAATAACTCAAAGAACCTTCCATCACGTTAAAATACACTGCATTTGTGGATGATTTAAATATATATTTTGAATTACCAAACACAGACTTAAGGAAAATCTTAGACTCTATTGAAAAGTTTTCAAAAGTATTGAATTATGAAATAAATCCAAATAAATCAGTTATTTTCCCAATAAATCCCCTCGGGTACAAGGAATTTTATTTTCTAGAAGCAAGTTTAAAAGTAAATTACGCTTTAAAATACATGGCTATCTAATTTAACCACTCTCAAAATGATTTATTAAGGAATAACTTCTATAAAACATGGTCAAGATGGAAACATTTAAAATTACCCTCTATCTAAATCAGTAATTATAAAAATGAATATTCTCCCCAAAATCCTATACCAACTAAATGCTATAATTATTAACATACCAAATACATTTTTCTCTAAAATGAAAACACAACTTGAAAAATTCATATGGCGTCCTAAATATACAAGAATTAGCTACTGTAAACTAGTACTACTAAAAGAAAAAGGGGGTCTTGAATTATCTGACTTCCAACTATATTATGAGATCTTAAGTGCTAGTCATATTCTTCAAATAACTAATTATAATCCAACAAATAGTGAGTGGTACCCATTATGGATAAAACTGTACTACCAACATATAATCTCAACAAATATCAGTCCTAAAGCTATTCCCTTTATAAGTCAAAAGAACATTAAAACACTTAAAATCCATCTAGTAATTAAAAATAAAATTAAGATATTTCAGAAATTAATAGCATTCCTACAACTGCAGGATACCCTTATCTTCTTACAACCAATCAATTGTAACCCAAATCTGAAATTAAATAACTGCATGCTGGATCTGGATCAATACCCCCCCAATTAAAAAATTGCATAATCTTGGATTTCTATCAATTAAAAGACCATTTGAAGGAAAATATTAGAAATAATTTGGGAGTGAGCAAAAAAATACAATATAATAATTAGTCAAATTCTTCTCTTAGTTAATACTATAACTTTTAATTTAAAAATCAATGAACAAGATATTAACATAACTCTGTTGATCTTAAAAATGCTATTATTCAAATCCAAAATGCTATCAAATGCCTACAGACTAATAATAAAAATTAAATTTCAAAATTCACTTTTATACTCAACGTACTGGGAGGAAAGAAAAATAATATTACTCCAAAGCAAAAAATACAAGCAATAGAACATACCCTGAAGCTGACCCCTTTCAAAAACTTAATTTACACTGAAATCATGATTAATAATAATGCATATCATACACCTGTTCTTCTAAAAAAGATAGACCCCACACACTCCCCACACTTTCCCTTTTGTCTGACAATGTTAGCAGACACCCTACACATTTTCTGGAGCTACAAATATGTATATAAACTGTGTATAACATTGCTACATTTTCAAGTGTGCTAGCTTGGACTGCATTTGAAATGTTTTTACTGCTGTTTTAGCTACTTTTATGTATATTAAAAATATATATATACCTTTCCTGTAACTAGTGTAGTCCAGATTCAGATTTGCTATATCCAGGACTGTATGTAAGCTTCTGAGCCCCCCCCCCCAAGCTTTCTGTGTTGGAGGGAAGCCGTCTAGCTTATCAGTGGGAGTGGTAAGCACTAGGTAACCTATCTACCACATAAGGAGTGGTTCTGGCCCAGAAATTGTAGTTATTGGCCGTTTGGGCAGTTTTTCCATCTCTCTCAACTTTCTTATTTAAAAGCCAGCATTTGCACTTGTTTCCCCCTTTCTTGTAACTAGTTTAGTCCAGATACAGATTCTTAGTTTTAGCACTTGAATTTGCTTATTCGTGATCAGCACTTGTTCAGAACTTGTAAGCACTAAATAAGCTACTAATTACTACAGCAGTCAACCTCCCTCGTTACCTAGAGGAAAACAGTTTTGGTACTTACTTTCCTCACTCGCTTAGAGAAAAATAGCTCTTGTACTTACTTTCCTCACTTATCTAGAAGAAAATAGTTTTTTATTCAGGCATGTCCAAGGATCAGCTCCCAATGTTCTCTCCTGTCTATCTGATGAATCTAGGCATCTTGGGGCAATGTAGAAATTGCCTCATGTACACAGACAACACTCTCCTCCTACCACCCAACACTACAACCTGTGAGAGATGCACTTATCTAGCCAAACTAGAGGTAAAGCTTTCTCCAATCAAGACTGAACTTGACAGTCAAGAGGAGAAGGTAAACACTTGCACCACACCACACTCATCACATAGTCTCACTAAATCTACACCACCGAAATCCACACATAGACACACAAAAACATCTGTGGAGGCTCTCAATAACAATCTGCTCAAGCAACAGAGACTAGGAACCACAAAAACGAGCACCAGCAGCCAAATCCAAAGCAAACCGAGTTTAATTAATAACGTAAGCAACAAAATGCTTTCGGAGAGCCCAGTGTCTCTCCTTCCTCAGACAAATTTTTACAATTCCGACGGAGGAGCACGGGTTCTTCATCATAATTATCCAACTCTAAGTTAGGCTGAGTATCCACTATGTTCAATAGTTCTCCATCACTGTTCTTTTGAACAGTACCACCTTGTAATTTGTTAAAAAATAATGGGGGTCGGGGATAAGCTTTGTTACCCCTATATTCCTGAATATCTCTGTTAATCTTTTTTTTTTTTTGTTGTTAATCAATTTAATAATAGTTGCTTCTATGCTAGAAAAAATTCTAGAATACTCGTATTTGTATCTAACAAATTCCGAGTCTTCCTTTATGCTGTTATCAAGTGTTAAAAGTTCTGTTTTAAGACAGTCAATTTCTTTTTGATACTGAGAGATTAGTAAACACATAAACTCAAAACCCTGCTTGTCAAACAGGGCCAAAAGGTCTTTATGGAACTGAGACCCTTCTATCAACCCAACCGGAAAGCGCCATTGCTGCAAACCTTTAGGGACAAGCTTTTTAACTAGGCATTCCTGAAAATAGGAAATCTCAAGTTGCAGTTTTCTGCACTTGAATAACTTAGAGTCAAAGTCTGCAATTAAATTAGATAAGTCACTTACATTCTCGTGGATTTCTTCAACAACGCAATTTTCGGTCTCATCATTAAAGAAATTGATGTGGTTTAGGAAACTGTCAATAGAAGGGCACCCCACTGTATTACGTATAGGTTCAGGACTCCTTTGTGTATTACGCTCCTCGATAAGGTTTCTAATAGCCTGACCAGGTTTCTAATAGCCTGACCAGGCTGAATATCTGACTGTGCTGCACTACGCAACAAAACCCTGTTGTCAGCTGTTGTAGAACCGGAAGCAGTTGCTGGCATCAGCTTAGGTACTTCAGATTGACTGGCTAAAGGAACAGACTGAGAACCAGATCTTACAATGGCTTGTGTACGACTAGTTTGCATACCATCAATCCTTTGGGTTAAAATGTCAACACGATCCATAACCAGCTTAAGTAAAACCATTAAATTGCCTTCAGCATTCGCCTCCTCAGCAATAGTCACACCGGTCAATGGATTGCCATCACTGTTATCCATTTGAGAGAAGAGTGAGCCTTGAGATGAGATGCCTGGAACGCTCATATTAAATAACAAACTTCACGACCAGAAAGCAAGTAAAACAACTTTACAGACTAGGAACCACAAAAACGAGTACCAGCAGCCAGATCCAAAGCAAACTGAGTTTAATTAATAACGTAAGCAACAAAACGCTTTCGGAGAGCCCAGTGTCTCTCCTTCCTCAGACAAATTTTACAAACAGCTTGCAATCACATTTATACAATTTAAAATCAATTGGATAATCGGACAATTTTAGTTAATTAAATAAAATCAATGACAAGCATATATATATATATGATTTATAATATAACTACCACACTAATTAGATGTTGCCACACTCTGTTCCTCATCATTACCATAAAATATTATATGCATATGAGTTTGTGGGCGTCTGAATACTAAAACACTCGTAATTCATTCTTAAAGTAAAAATACATATGTAAAAACACCCCCCCACACACACATACACACACATGCACACACACATAGGAAATAAAACCTTAAAATATTTAAAATAAACAATAAGGATTAATTGATAACAAGCAACAGAGACCTCCAAAGCAGAAATGCAAGCAACCTCCACCCCCCGCCAACACAACCCAAATGGCACATAGCCCGCAGACTCAGTGTGCCACTCCACCACAGCCAACAAGGCAAAACAACATACTCAACACACTAGTCATAGGTGACTCTATAGTCAGGCACATTGATGTCCCACTCACCAGGCTAAACAAGGAGAAGGTTACTGTCAGCTGTCTGTCGGGTGCCAGGATCCGCCACATAACCCATGCATTCAGGTCACTCCACAACAAGTACAAATATGACTCTGTCATTGTCCATGTTGGTGTGAACGACCTGAGATGTACCTCCCTGGACTACATGAAAAGAGACATGGAGGAGCTTTCCGATCTTGTAACCCAGGCAGGTATGACCCTAGCCCTGAGTAGCATTCTGCCATCACCCAGAATGATGCCGCAGTACAAAGGCAACATGTCTGACTTCAACAATTGGCTAAGCTACTGGTGCCATTCCAAAGGGATCCGGTATCTGTCTGCCTGGGATGACATGGTCAACAGACCATGATGCTTTGCCAGAGATGGCCTGCACCTGTCACCCCTGGGATTCTGGATACTGGCTAAGGTTCTTGCTGCCCCCATAGTGCCTTTTTTAGGCAAGGTTCAAATGACAAATTCGCCACCATAACAGGAACAGGCAAGCAAAAACTGAGGGTGATGCCACTCAATGCTAGAAGTCTAAATCTCAAAATGCACTCACTTGAGGCACTGCTTAAAATGGAGAACATCGATATCTGTGCAGTGACTGAGACCTGGTTCAAGGCTCCAGAGGGCACCCCTGCACTACCAGGCTATAACTCATACCACACTTTTCGGCCATGTAACATGGACCGGAACACCAAAGGAGGAGGTGTGTCCATATTCATTAAGGATATCCACACCTCCAGGCTAGTTGCTCAGCATAATGCAGCCGAGGTTATCCAAGTGCAACTAACTCTGGGCAAAACTGCAATCCAAATTGTAGCTTGCTACAGATCACCCACCATGCCCCAGGATTCTCACTCCTCTTTTCTTGATGTACTGGAAAATATTAGGGTTCAACCAAACACCCTAATAATGGGCGATTTCAACTACCCCACCATTAACTGGGAAAACTACTCATGCACCAACTCCTTCACTAAACGCTTTCTGGAATTCATAAACTCCAATGCCCTGGATCAACTTATCCACACCCCCACCAGGAGCAACAATATCCTAGATCTAGTCATTACCAACATGAGTGACCGGTGTTCCACACCTGAAGTTATCGCCTCATTGGTCCGATAAGCTAATTACCCTAGATATCCACATCCTGCCCCCACCCCCCATTAAGGAAATCATGGTAAAAAAATTTTCCAAAGCCAAGTTCATGCTTCTTAAGACAGAAGTGGTAAACTTCATGACACCCATGCAGATGGACAATACAGCTACGACTAGTAAATCCTACACAATTGCACTTACATGAGTGCATGGATCATGCTATCCCAAACAGAACCAAGACACTATCCTCCAAAAAAAGGAAGCCAATCTGGTGGTCCCCTGCCATAAACAAACTGTACAACAGAAGGAAGAAACTGTTGCAAAAGAGAGTAAAATCCCATGAGTGGAATAGCTCCCTGGTCAGCCTCAGTAAGAAGCTGCGATCCTTGATAAAACCCTCCAAAGCTAGTTACAAAAACAAAATCACCACTGATTCTAAAGACAACCACAAAGCATTCTATAGCTATGTCAAGAATCTCAATGGCAACACTCAGATCTGCTCTGAGTTACAGCACAATGGCACTAAATATACAGACCCAACTGATATTGCAAACATCCTGGCAGATAGGTTTAGTGCTAACTTTACCCCACTCTTACCTCCTAAAGAGCCCATCTCTATACCGGAAGAATGCAAAGTTCCTGTTATCATGGCTGCACAGGTAAAAAACACACTCTCCAAAGCCAAGAACACAGCATCCATGAGACCAGACAACATCCCAGGCTGCGTTCTACATGAACTACAGAATGAACTGGCACCCCACCTAAGTACCATGTTCAATCATAGACTCATCTCAGGCTTTGTGCCTGCTGAATGGCGCACAGCAACGGTTATCCCACTCCACAAGGGGGGAGCCACCATGGACCCCAGGAACTACCGCCCCATTAGCCTGACGAGCCTGGTCTGCAAGGCCATGGAACATATCATCATGGAACTTATAAACAAAGACATTGGTAATCTCCAAATTCTGGACCCCACCCAGTTTGGGTTTCTAAAAGGCAGAGCATGTCTCCTAAACCTGATAGACTTCTTTGAAGCAGTCACCAAAGCCGTAGACAAAGATAAGGTGGCTCACACAGCCTATCTAGAGCTTGCCAAGGCTTTTGACACCATCCCCCACTCTGGAATTATAGATAAACTCACTAGACTAGGTATAAATCCCTATGTCACAAGATGGGTTGCCAAATGGCTCACTGACAGAACCCACACTGTGAAAGTAGCAGACTCCAAATCTTCCTTCAGACCAGTGACAAGTGGAGTACCACAGGGTTCAGCCTGGGTCCTCTCCTGTTTGGTATCTACTTCTCTGAAGTACAGGCTAACACAGAAGGTCTTTGGCTAACAAAGTTCGCAGATGACTGCAAACTAGGAGCTATAACTGAAACTCCCTAATGATGTGGACATCCTACAAAAGGGCCTCACTGAGACAGATGCCTGGTGTCAAAGCCATGACCTCAAGCTCAATGCCAAAAAGTGCATTGTCATCCCCTTTGGTAAAAACTCTGTACCCATGAACTACAACATAGGCGGTAGTATACTTAACACCGAAAATGTGATAAGAGACCTTGGGACACAGGTGGACAGTAATCTCTCCTTTGATAATCACATCACCACAGTAGTCAGGAAATCCTTCTATGTGGCACACCTCATCACAAAAGGTTTCTCATCCAGAAAATAAGAGGTCATTGTTCCCCTCTACTCATCACTCATTAGACCCATTATAGAGTACAATGGCCTTTTGGTATGTACCTCACAAGACATCTACAACAACTGGAAAGGCCGCAGAAATACCTCACAAAGAGGATTACCAGCCTCAAACAGATGCCCTACGCAGACCATCTCAAAAAACTCCAGCTTTACTCCGTCACATATCGCCTACTCAGAGGTGATCTCTGCCTAACATACAAAGCTATGTCAAACCCAGAGCTGTTGCACATGCTCCACTTAAAGAAATGCCAATCCCTCTGAGCTACATGCTCTAGGGACCTAAACCTTGTCACCACAATAAACAGAACATGCCGGAGGTATAGATTCCTGTCCCAGAGATTTCCCATACTCTGGAATAAACTATCTAACTATATCAAACAAAGCTCCTCATTAGCACTCTTCAAGAAAAATCTTGATGATTGGATGGGAAATTCACCCCGGGGATCACCTCTGTGGCTCTGCTCGACAGTGGCACAGGAAAATAATTTTCTTGGGTAGCAAAAGCCAGGGTACCTTTTTGGCTGGGCTTGAATAGGCCCCAGGGCTGATAGCCTAGTACCAACCTATGAACCTATGTACCTATGGTGCTCACTAAGATCCAAATTGGAAAAAAAAGGATACACAAAAACAACTCTGTCATGGGAAACTGCAATTCTTCAAATAATTCCGGAGAACCTCACATATATGAATAAACACATCTTAATTACAATGTGTGCGCTATTGAAATTTTACATAGCAAAAAACTGGTTGAACAGATCTAAAGTTACATGGGAAAATTTCAAAAGTATGGCTATGAAATACATCTTATCACATAAATTAGTTACAAAAAGTCAAAAGAAACTTACATACTATCAGAAATATTGGAAATCACTACTTAATACTATATCATAGAGACTATATAATGGTCCAAAATAATTATGAAGGCCTTTGTCTAATATACTAAGGACCATTTCATATAATTCTTCATGACATCAATTCCTTATTAATCTCCCAAATGGAGCAAATTTAACTGAAGGTGACATCAAAGTGTACATATTGTAAATAGTCACTTCCCTTCATTCTGTATGTATATGTTTTGTAACTTGAATACTTGGCTCCCTTAAAGGGTGTACTTTCAATATATTTTCATAAGGTACTAAGAAATGCTTGAATACTATTATCATTACAAATGTTATATTTAAATGCTACTCTCCTTAGAGATGTACACTCTAAACCTGCTAATTATTTTTAGTCCAACGTTAATACTGTTATATTCATTGCTATATGACCTGTGCTTTTATTAAAACAAGGAAAAACAATAAACATCATATTTGAAAAAAAATATTTTATACATGTATGGATATGGGACATTCTGACTTTTATATGCTCTGTATGCATTTTCTTTGTCTGTACACAATAAAAACCATGAAGCTTGTCTGTGTGTGGTTATAGTAGGACTGTATGAATCCTGTTAGCCTACCTTCTCTACTTCTTCTTTCTTTGAATCTGTAAACTATAAACCATAATTTCCAAATACTGCTATTGCCTTAGATAATTATGCATATCTATCAAGAATCATAAATAGTATGCCTCTTCCCAATGTAATATTTAAGCAATAACCGATGACGTGGTGTGGTATATTGAAGATTTGCCCACGGTTGTTGTGGTTTAATCATGAGGGCGAAGCCCGATTGATTAAACAAAGAGAACCGTGGGTAAATCTATACACATACCAAGTACATCAAGGCTTTGAAATGAAAGCAACGGAGAAAAGAAAGTCTCCATTGCACCGTTTTCTCTCTCTCTTTTTTTTCTTTACTGTAAAAAAAAAAAAAAAAGGTTTTGGGGCAGTTTATACCAACGGAAAAAAGTCTGGGTGACCGGACTTTTTTCCGTTGATATATTGTGGGATTTACAACAGGCACGCTGGTTGGGCTGGCCAATCAACGTGCACGTTTTAGAATATTAATAGGGAAACATTGTATAATTGTATTTTTCTCTCTGTCTATAACATTATAAATAGATTCATATGTAAGTACTAGGCTAGCTGTCCTTGCAAGCCATTTTAAGCCTAGCCAGATTTACTCTCAGTGCTTGCACTAACCTATCCAGTTTGGTTTTGGAATAGCATTATCTATCCCATGGTTGATAATTATATATTGCCTCTAGTGAGAATAACTGGTATCATGCCATAGATAATTTGAGGGGACCCATGCATGGGATAAAGCATTTAAAAGCTGCTTCTGCACATTAGTGGTACATGGGACAGTCCTATGGTATATTTTGTTTCTCATCTATAGGTCCAAGTTAAATATGGACAAGGCTGAGCTTTGTTTTACATGGATGGGGAGTCTATTCCAGAGCAGTGAAATTCTCTGAAAGATACATCCCTCCAAATCATTCTGTTGATGTTGCAGAAGAGGTTTCAATTGCCTAAACTGAGTATTTCTAATGCCATTTAACTTGTCCACAGTAAATCTATCAGTACTGGGTCAAAGGATGCCTTGTATGTCAGGCACTGGTCACCTGTTAGCAGTCTGTAGGATACTGAGTATAATAACAGGCCTTTGGGTTGGTCCTAGGGCATATTGTTTAGACAATGTGTCTATGGGCATTCCAACTATTGCATCAGATACATGGCAAAGGGGGAATTGTATTCAATGAGTGGCTTAATTAATGCTGAGTAAAGGTAGACAATGACATCCCTAGATCTAGACACAATCCCTTTGTTTATAAGCTGTGCAATGTAGAAGGACTTTCTTATGACAATGGGTACATGTTGGTTGAAAATTAGGTCACTGTCCACATTAAGTTTTAAAATCCCAAACAACTAGGCCATCTCTTAGGGGCATATTGGCAGTGTGGCAGTTCCCTGGGGTAGAAGACTTCCAAAGGGATACAGTATTACACTTTTTGACATTTAATTTCAGTCCATGATTTTGGCACCAGTGTTTTACTTGGGGCAAACCTTCCTGAAGAATGACTAAGTCATTTGGGCATTCTGTGACTGCTCCTGGCTTGCAGTCATCTGCAAACTTAATCAGCCACAGCCCTTTTTTTATTGGCTTTTACTTCAGAGACGTAGATGTCAAAAATGAGGGTTCCCAACACAGAACCTTCTGGGACTCCAATGGTGACTTGTCTATTTTGTGGAGGTAACTTCCCCTATATTTATTTTTGGCATCCTATCTGTGAGCCAGTAGGGGTTTATTTAGCTTTATTATAATGTCTGAGTTGGGGGAATGTGTCAAAAGCTTTGGCCAAGTCAAACTATGTGGTGGGTGCCATTTTACTTTCTTCCATTGCATTGGTGACGTTTTCTTTCTTGAGGGACAGATGGAGGGGAGAGAGTGGTAAAGTTAGAGCTAAATTTATCAGCCAATAGGTTTGCTATACCTTCAGCTTCAGGGCAGATAACATCATTTACAATCAGATTAGTGCATTTCTGAATTATTCTTTTGAAACTGAGTGCAACTGCAAATGGCCTTGAAATTGTCTTTGGCTTGGGTAGACAACAGGATCGAATGCTCCAGTTAACCAGCTCCATGGAAATCTAAGAAATCCAACAACAAAAATTCTAGACTCTGGAAATGCTATTTATTTAAACACCACAAAGCTTTTGGGTTTGCACCCTTCCTCCGTGCAGGACAAACCCCAGAAGCAAATACACATCATGTAATCATAATGCCAATAAACTTTACAATAAAAGAAAGATTTCTGACCAAAGGTAAGAAGAATAATTCCAAGAATGATAGTGTCCTCATCACTGAAATAAACAAAACAACTCAAGAATAAAAACACAAAAGCAGCTACCCAGGAACAAAAACGCTGCTGTGACAAAAGTAATGAATGATAAATGTACAAGCAAGACACAGGAGCACACCAAAGCCGAGCAGGATTTTCCACATAAACAGAATAAGTTCAGAATGAATCCACAGAGATAAGTCCAAGATATACTCCAAAACGTTTTAATGGCAGAAAAATAAAAAAACTGGCAAGCGCTTTCACCCTCATGGGCTTCTTCAGACCAATATAAATTCAATTAAAAAATGCCACACACACACACACACACACACACACACACACACACACACACACACATATATATATATATATATATATATATATGTATACACTCAATAAATTACATCATTTCCTGCATAAAATATTAACTAATAAAGTCATCCTTATTATTATGAAGTTATTTAATATAAAACATAAAACAACCATATATAGCTGCTATATGAAATTCCTAGCAAACTCATATTAAATACAATACAGTACAGAATCTGTGGATTCATTCTGAACTTATTCTGTTTATGTTGAAAATCCTGCTCGGCTTTGGTGTACTCCTGTGTCTTGCTTGCACATTTATCATTCATTACTTTTGTCACGGGAGCATTTGTTCCTGGGTAGCTGCTTTTGTGTTTTTATTCTTTGCTTGTAACGTTTGCTACCCATGTGACATGGCTGAGCAAAGGCTGCCTTCCACTGAGTTGCCGTACAACCCTGATAATATTTTGAATCCTGCGTGGAACCTGAATAGGTTCCAAGACTGCGTTTCCGGTCATGAGAATCCGCTCATGGCATATGAGGTAGTACACAGCAGAACGGAGGAAGCATTAGTGGAAAGTGAACTGGATGGTTTATCTGAGCTGCTTGAGTGGCTAGAAATGGACTTTCTGAAATTGAAGAGATTACAAGTTCAGCGACAGCACTTTGAGGTTTGCATTAACTGGAAAATTATACCGAGGGACTTGTGGATCCTCAAGATGCCAACTGCAGGTACTGTTTACCCAGAATTACTATATAGATGGCAGCAAACCAATATTGACACTAGCTTATGTTACATGACTCTTTTAAATGAGTTCTTTAAATCTGAAGAGGTTGCTTTACGCAACCATATCAAAGAACAACAACAGTTAATTTTTTCCAAATACACTGTATCTGTTGTTGATAAATTATTGGAACGACTGTTGGACAATGTGTTTCTGTTTGAGAAGAGGCTCCTCCAACAGAAACGGAATAAGATACAGAGGGATATGGCCGATTTCAAAAACGGCCATGTTTTCACCTGGCCTAGGACTGACAACAACAGACGCTATAGACAGGGGAGACTGGCCAGTAATACTATGAATGTTAATGATACTAGAAATATTGTTTGTGTTGCTAATACTGAATGTAACTCCAGTTTAAATTCGAATGGAGTGGAACTGTTACCTGCTGTTAAGAAGAATGTTGGTACTAAAACTACTGCCATTGTACACAATGAGAATGTTGTTGTAACTAATATTCCTGATGCACATGCACCTTTAGAACAGGTACATAGTGTTAATGGGCAGATTAACAGTGTTGCAGTCACTAATCTTAGCAACACTTCAGAAGTTAGTGAC
The DNA here is from genome assembly GCF_019279795.1 of Protopterus annectens. NCBI lineage: Eukaryota > Metazoa > Chordata > Ceratodontiformes > Protopteridae > Protopterus > Protopterus annectens. The sequence continues at coordinate 318,033,693 of NC_056739.1, forward strand.
TCTTTTACTAACCATGTCAGCAGGTCAGATGCTGACCCTTCAGTAAGGAGAAAGACACCTAGTAATTCTAACATCAAGGGGAATGTTGAGTGTGATGTTCCAATCCCTTTCTCTATCAGCGACTTTCG